>NC_073385.1:10077663-10377663 GCF_028641065.1 Leucoraja erinaceus | reverse complement strand
TATTGTAGATATAAAGAACAATGAATGCAAAAAAAGTAACGATGATAAAGGAAAAAGACCATTGTTCGCTGTTCGTTGGGTGAAAATGAGAAGCTGGTGCGACTTGGGTGGAGGAGGGATAGACAGAGAGGAAATGCTGGGGTTACTTGAAGTGAGAGAAATCAATATTCATACCACTGGGCTGTACTGCCCAAGCGAAATATGAGATGCTGTGCCTCCAATTTGCATTTAGCCTCACTCTGACTGGAGGAGACCTCGGAGAGAAAGGTCAGAGTGGGAATGAGAAGTGTTTGGCAACTGGAAGATCAGATAGGTCCAGGTAGCAACCGGGAGAGTCGCGATTCGAAACGTCACCCATTCCTTCTCTCCAGAGATGCTGTCTGACCCTCTGAGTTACTCCAGCTTTTGGTGTCTATCATCGGGGTAAACTGCAGTTCCTTCCTACACAACAGAACAGTACGAGGAGCAGTTAATGTTAGAGGCTGCTCACTAACCTTACTATGTTTACATCGTCCTCTCTAGCAATGAATAAATATCATTCGGTTACCGTATTATTGACTACAACCGCCCGTTTAAAAAAACTAATGACTGCTCTTTAATTCTCAACCACTGGATATTTGCCTGGAAACATATTGCATGTTTTCGTTCAGTGAAATAATTAAATTTTAATAGACTGAGGTGTTAAATCCAGCGCCACTTCACAACAAACTAAACAACCTATAATTTAAATAGACCATTTAGGATCGATAATAAAATTCCCAAGACTATTTCACATATATTATTCCAGCACCACTTCACACTGAGCTGTCCGTGATGTTTAAAGGAGCTAGCATCTGCCCTGATCCGTTTTTCGGATAAAACACTGTTTGAAATAATTTGAAGTTTTGAAATTAATCCTCGCAGCCTAAAGTACACTTTGGGCTAAGATTCGATCCCTGCACAAAGCGCAATGTAAACATAATGGAATCTCTATAAACGTTCTGAGACTCTCTATATAATGGAAGTGATCACATTCAACCCTTCGAGCCAGCACTGCCATTCAATATGATCATGGCTGATCATCCAAAATCAATACCCAGTTTCTGCTTTCTCCCCATATCCCTAAGAACCCTAACCCTATTCTGTAACCCTAAGAAATGTAACCATGGGAGGCTTTTTAAAGTGAAAAAAAAAAATGCATGACATCTATTTTACCATGTGATGATTTTTCCACACATCGGTAGTCGCTGTTGGCTCAAGAGTAACTCGGGAGAGGAACTTGGTACATCGCAGAAATGAGAAGTAAACGGCAAACTTAGACATACACCTGGGAACTCGTTTAAACTTGTGAACATAAACTTGGAATCTCATAGAAAACCACGAGTTTGATTTTTTCTTTCACTCGTGGGTGGACTCGCAACGTGAGACAGGGCCTTAATGCTCCACCACACCTGCATGTTATTGTGTAAACTATCCCAATAATTCTATTCCCGATTTTCTTTACTTTTAACCAACCAGTGTATAAATGGCTGTGGAAATGGGATTAGTTAAGAGAGACCTGCAGGGAAATGGTGCTCATTGGAGACAATATTGAAACAATGTGGCTTATTCTGTACTGATGTTATCTTGGCATTAATTCTCACCACTTCATATTCATAAATAGAGATTTGCAAATGGTGCTTCTTTGTGTCTACACTATTAAAATTAGCGCTGGAAAAATTGATGACCTACATTCCTCTACCCTCTTGTAATTTATTATCCATCTTTAAACCAACATTAAAGATGCATATAAAGCAGCCCCCCTCCCCCATATCGGCAACTCTGACCACTTAGCGGTCATGCTCACACCTGCATATAGACCCAGGGTGAAACAGGACAGGCCAACGGTCAAAGATGTCAGAACATGGCCACAGGGAGCAACGGCAGCACTACAGGACTGTTTTGAAACCACACAGTGGGCCATCTTCAGAGAGGCAGCAACAGACGACAGTGGCATCAACCTCGAAGAATATACAGAATCCGTCATCGCATACATCAATAAATGTATTGAGGATGTAACGGTGGTAAAATCCATCAGGAGGCGTGCCAATCAGAAACCTTGGCTAACTGGGGAAGTGTGTTCCCTACTGAGAATCCGGAATGCGGCATTCAAATCTGGGGACAACGAAGCATACAAACTGGCAAGGGGCAACCTATCCCGGGGGATCAGGGAAGCGAAGAGGCTGTACGGACAAAAACTCAATAGCCACTTCGAAAATGAAAAAGACACACGCCGCTTGTGGCAGGGATTTCAGACCATCACTGACTACAAGCCCCCCCCGATGCGGATATGCCAAAGCAACCCCTCCCTACCAGATGAACTGAACGAGTTCTACGCACGGTTTGAGGTTAAAAACAGCACCCAGACACGTGCACCACTGCCATCTCCCAGTGACCAGTCGCTCAGGCTGTCCGCAGCCAGAGTTAAAAAGGCCTTCGCCAGCGTCAATCCACGCAAAGCTGCAGGGCCGGACAACATTCCTGGATGCGTTCTAAGAGACTGTGCCGAGCAACTGAAGGATGTCTTCACAGACATTTTTAACATCTCACTCAGCCAGGCAGTAGTGCCGAATTGTCTTAAGAGTGCCACCATCGTCCCTGTACCGAAGAAACCAAACCCAGCCTGCCATAACGACTTTCGACCAGTGGCCCTAACACCTATTGTAATGAAGTGTTTTGAGCGACTAGTTATGCAGCACATCAAAAACAGTCTACCTGCCGACCTAGACCCACTGCAGTTCGCCTACAGAGCCAACCGATCCACAGAGGACGCAGTCTCAACAACACTGAACCTCGTGTTGTCACATCTCGATCGGAAAAACACCTATGCCAGGATCCTCTTCATAGACTTCAGCTCCGCTTTCAACACAATCATCCCGCAGCAGCTGGTGGAGAAGTTGGAGCTGTTGGGGGTTGATGCTGGCACATGTAGCTGGGTCCTGAACTTCCTGTCGCAGCGGCAGCAGACAGTCAGGGTGGGCAGTAGGACATCAAAAACCATAGCCGTGAGCACTGGCTCACCCCAAGGCTGTGTCCTAAGCCCCCTTCTGTTTAGTCTGCTGACACACGACTGTACTGCCAGACTCAATAACAACTTCATCAGCAAGTTCGCTGATGACACAACAGTAGTGGGTCTCATCAGTGACAACGATGAATCGGCGTACAGGATGGAGGTGGAGCTGCTCACAGGTTGGTGCAAATCCCACAACCTCATTCTTAACGTGGGAAAAACTAAGGAGATGGTGGTTGACTTCAGGAGGGCGGGGAAACATCACCATGCACCTCTGCACATCGACGGAGCTGATGTGGAAAGGGTCAGCAGCATGAAGTTCTTAGGACTACATCTGTCTGATGACCTGACGTCCACGGCCAACACCACAGCTCTGGTCAAGAGAGCCCAGCAGCGACTTCACCCCCTCCGAAGACTACGGAAAGCAGGCCTCCCCACCACACATCTACGGACTTTTTACAGGGGGACTGTCGAGAGCACACTGACATACGGCATCACTTCCTGGTTCGGGAGCTGCAAGGCGTACGAACGGCACCAACTGGACAGGATAGTGAAGACCGCAAGCAGGATTATTGGTGCTCCACTCCCCTTCCTGCTGGACATATACAAGAAGAGATGCATCAACAGAGCCATCTCCATCATCAAAGACCCTTACCACCCATCGCATGACTTTTTCACCATCCTCCCATCTGGGAAGAGGTACAGGAGCATCAGCTGCAAAACCAGCAGGATGCTCCTCAGCTTCTTCCCACAGGCTATAAGACTGTTAAATGAACTTTCCCCCCCTGCCAAGTATCGCGCACAAACCCCCCACACTGCAGCAGAGCCACTGTTGTGCCGCTGCCGGTCGGAACGGCTGTTGAATGTTATTGAATGTTATTAGAGGGTTGAATTGTTCATGACTGTATTTTTAATTTTAATTGCTATTTATTTTGTAACGAAAACTGAATGGACACTGGTTGAGAAACGTTTTTTTGTTTCCTCTGAGTATGCGAATACTCAGGAAATGACAATAAAGATTTACAATTACAATTACAATCTTCTACTTGGCTCTGCCTATTTTTTCTGCTAGATGCTTTCGGTAACTCATTAGGTCCTTCCCCAGTGCGTTCTAACTTTTTAACTGCCTCCGCAAAAGATAATCTCCATTATCTTTGTGCCCTGAAATTTCTGGAATTGTTTAAAAGTGAACATTTTCAAGAGTACGATCCGGAAATCTCCCTTCTCTCTGCTTCTGTGAACTGTGAAGTCAAAATTGTTTCGGCAGAAATACATTAGTTCATACAATAAAATACACTCATACCTAATGTAAACTATGAATGCAAATAATATTCACAACCCCAGACAACAATAAAAACTATATGCACTTCACCTGTGTTCCATACGCATACAGATAATACATGGTTGGGTACAAAAACAATCCAGTTGGAGAAAACTCTGGATCTGGGAAATAAAATTGCTGAAATGCTTTAATTTCCAAAATATTAAAGTCGTCATCCCATTTGCACACGGTAACAGCAACTTTAGTCTGGGAAGAAAAAGAAAACAATCTCTTTGTTTAAAATAATTTTTAAATGTGCATTTCAATAATACCCTTTTACTTTGAACTAACTTTTACTTTGAAATTTATTGAGGTGAACAATCAGAACATAGAATTTTATAGGGTCAGTGCGGCCTGTGGACTTCGGGAGCCACGGACTCCGGTAGGAGGTGGCCGATTTGGATGTCCAAGCCACTGAGGATGTTCTGCAGTCCCGACGTCGGACTTCCATCACCCCGGCGAGCGGGCCTGAACATTGGGCCACCCGTAGCGTCGACAGCAGGGGGTTCGGGAGCCCCCCCGACCACGGGAGGACAACAGAGGAGGATGACTGAATTTGGAGCCTTCCCTCACAGTGGGAAACTCTGATCCCGCTGTGTGGTGATGTCTGTGTTAAATGACTATCGTGTTCTGTGCTCTATTATTCGTATGGCTGTATGGCGACCACACATTTCACTGTACCAATTGGTACATATGACAAATAAATGTATCTTGTATCAAAGAAGTAAGTTCCAGTGTTCACTAAATTAATATCAAACAACTGCAAATGTACTGTAACCCACATGTCTACATAGGCACTCAGAATTGTGTTTCAAACAATGCTATAGCGAATAAGCTACAATCATTGGCAGTTAATACCTGAAATGACAATATAATAATTGTTTTTCGCTGATTGTCCCATATAGTAGCGATAATTCCTACAAGGGGTATTACGGGAGGTAAGCACGAATTCCATATTTTGAAAGGATTTAGACTAAAGCGACAAGTTCTGAGCTGAAAAAAGATAAAAAGAACAGATGTACATTCTCTGTCATTTGAATTTTTCCACCTCTCCCACCTCTATGAATTTTAATCTACTGATCCAACCTCATCACTACCTATCTCCCAAAGATTTAAAACATTCTCTCATTCATCTTTCTTCAGAATTTCCATTAAAAATAGTGGATCCAAATGACTCCATCACAAACTTGAAAAATAGGCTGTGGGCCAAAGTGCTTTTTCATTTAAGTTCGCGACCCAAATCACGTAACTACGAGAATATTTAGCAGATTGTGTAAAAATATTATATAATTCATATCTGAAACTCGTAAAGAACAAAACTTGCATATATAGTTAAAATATGAGGAAAAACCTCCAATTTACCGAGTAGTAATTGTCCAATCAATGCTTGTTTGACATTGCGTCGGACGCCAATTTACCAATCACACGCTTTGTTTCATGGTAGCTAAGCAGCGAGCCCTCTGGGATCATGGCTGCCTCTAATTACATCAAAACAATAGCAAGGTTTCGAAGGAATAAAGGTAATGCTAACCTTGCTGATAATTTTGTTTTACAATTGATTTATCTTTGTAATGTTATGATGCGAACTGTTAAATAAAAATAAAAATGATAAGTAAAAATGTAGAGCTAGGCTTAGGATTAGGGTCGGTCGGTCAGTCAGTCAGTCAGTCGGTCAGTCGGTGGATTCTGTGAATGATCGGTCGGGCTGTCGGGCCGCCGGTGGATACTGTGACGGATCGGTCGGGCTGTCGGTGAGTGCTGCCAAGGGTCGGTCATGCCGCCGGTGAGTGCTGCGAAGGATTGGTCGGGCTGTCGGGCCGCCGGTGAGTGCTGCGAAGGATTGGTCGGGCTGTCGGGCAGCCGGTGAGTGCTGCAAAGGATTGGTCGGGCTGTCGGGCCACCGGTGAATGCTGCGAAGGATCAGTCAGGGCCGCCGGTGGATGCTATGAAGGATCGGTCGGGCTGTCGGTCGGTTTGGTGGATGCTGCGAAGGATCGGTCGGGCTGTCGGGCCGCCGGTGAGTGCTGCGAAGATCGGTCGGGCTGTCGGTGGATGCTGCGATGGGTCGGTCGGGCAGTCGGTGGATGCTGCGAGGGGTCGGTAGGGCTGTCGGGCCGCCGGTGTATGCAGCGACGGGTCGGTTGGGCTGTCGGATGGCCGGTGTTGCAGCGAACGAGCAGGCGGACTGACGGAGCCGGCGCTATGGGGGTGCTGAAGGCAGCCCAAGTAGCGTGCTCCCCTCCATCACCACCATGATGATCCAGAAGGGCATGCTGACTGAGGTGGACACACTGAGCGGCCACACGTACGGAGCCCTCAACCGGTCCCAAAGCGGCTCCAGCTCCAGCCGTGGGCAGCTCAAGAAGGGAGGCAAGTTAGGATTAGCCTTAGGCATTGCCTCTCTTCTTTCAGTTGTCTTTATGTAGGTGGTTTCACTGTGGAAGATGACTTTCTCAAAGGAAGATGCCTTAGCCTTCCCCCAGCCTGGCACTGCCCCAGTCCCACTATGGCCGTGACCCCCACTTTCCCCACTGGCAGTCAGCGGGGTTCAGTAAACAGGGGAACCTACAGGACCTTCCCTCACCCATTAATTAGGCTAGTTCAGGAGCGGACCTTTGCAGCAGTCTCATTTAAAATACACACTCACAATTATATTCATTATATTATTTGTATAATAATATAATTATATTTAATTATATATAACTCTAGTCATATTCACAAGTCATATATATACATATGGTATAATAATATGGTTCAAGTAGACATCAGCATAGAATTAAACTCCCCATGGAGTAATATGCGCATTGAACACTAGATGGCACTTACTTTTTCAATCTCATTTTCTAATTAACTTAATTAATTAATGTGCAACTTTTGGCACTGACGAGTTATGACTTCCTTCTCAATTATATTTTATCTAAATCTGTGCCTAATTTCAAGTAGTTCCCAGACATGGGTCACAAAAGTTAAATTCTAGACACATTTTCGACACTCGGCCCAAACTAAAACTAGAGGTGTAATTTAAACAAGAAGGAATTCCACTTACATTATTATGAGGTGTAAACTCTGTAATACTGATATATTCTACAAAGAGAAACAAATAAAAACATTTAAAAACAAATGGGAAAGAAAGGCTAAAATACATTGGACTGGATCTTGACATCATTGACATGGATCGTGTCATTGACTGGAGCACACTGGTTTTCAAGGACACAACTACTTCCAGGGAGCTGGAAGTGTGGCAGGTGAGCAGTAGGGTGGGTAGTCGCATCGGCGGTATTGGCTATTTCCAAACAAATCCAATTAACCAGTTCAACTTCGGATCAATGTCACTGCAGCTTCCTGAAACTCTTCAGTGAAACAACCTACATAAAGACAACTGAAAGAAGAGAGGTAAGTTCAAGTGAAGAGTTTCACAAACAACTAGCACTTATAACTGAAGAAGGGTTTCGGCCCGAAACGTCGCCTATTTCCTTCGCTCCATAGATGCTGCTGCACCCGCTGAGTTTCTCCAGTAATTTTGTGTACCTTCGATCTTCCAGCATCTGCAGTTCCTTCTTGAGCACTTATAACTGCTTTCTTACCAGTGAATTGGAAAATGTCTTCATCTAACTTCTGTTCAGAATTTACCTATGCAAACTTGAGTACAACTCTTACTAATTGAAGAATTGCCTCATCATGTCAGGTTGGGTGTTGCTTCAGCTGCCTTAGATTGAATCAAGGTATCCAGCAGAAGCCTCCTCCTGACTGACGCTAGACTGCAAAGAGGCAACAACCTGAGAGATGGCTGCCAAAGGATGTCCAGCAGTGAGTAAATTAACAAGATGTAGATCTGTTGGGAAGTGCACCTTGCAGGAGCCACTGTCTATAAAACCAGCGTTTTATACCAGGGTGCCAGAGTTGTCGTTTTTTTGATATACCAGGAAAATCCATGTCGCAAGAGGCTCAAGATGTCATTTCAGATGTAGCAGACAACTGTAACCTGTGAGCAAATGTATATTGGATGAAGAAGTAATATATTTTCCAAGTGTTTCCAAGTGGATTTCAAAGTCACCACCAATGTTTAAGAAGGAACTGCAGATGCTGATTTGAACTGAAGGTAGACACAAAAAGCTGGAGTAACTCAGCGGAGCAGACAGCATCTCTGGAGAGAAGGAATGGGTCTGAAGAAGGGTCTCCATCCGAAAAGTCACCCATTCCTTCTCTCCAGAGATGCTGCCTGTCCCGCTGAGTTACTCCAGCTTTTTGTGTCTATCTTTTTGCATCTATATCTAGGTATGTTGCAATACTTACCTTCAGCGGTGCTGCAATTCTGCCACTGGCCATGTTGGAAACACTTGGAAAATATATGACTTCTTCATCCAATATACATTTGCTCGCGATTTTGGCGCGTTTGAGGGGGGGGGGGGGGGGGGGGGGCAGGGTTAAAACGCGTTTTTTTTCCGACCTGGTCCTGGATTATATTTGTTGGAGTGCAAGATGTTGCTAAAGAATCGTTCCGACGGCCGTTCTGTGTGTTTTTAACAAAAATTCGCTTGACAAGTTAATCGCTGGAGTCATTTTTAAATCAGCTTCTGAAGCCGTCAATGCCGAAAACGGGGCTGGATTTTATATAGGGGACAGGTAAAAGAAAGTAGTTTATTTTTATGTATAAAAGTGTTTCTTAAGATGCATTTAATTCACATTTTATGTTGCGAAACAGTGATTTTCTTTCCCCAAAGAACCGGCAGTGTATTTTCTGCCGATATGGGGACTAAAATCACCGCAACCTCAGCATTCCAAATGGTCCCGTTCCAGAAAAACCCACAGGCAAATTGATTTAAATGGCCATTAATTTACAGGTATTAAATATTAAATTCCTTCCATTTGGCCTATAAACCCATGACAATGAGATTTTAAAAATATGTTATATTCTGAATTCTTGTGTGATAGTTATTTGGACAGTTAAGCTATTTTTAAATGTTAATCTATTCTTAAGAAATGGATAATGTTTAGATCTAATAATTGAATTTTGTAATTAGCTACAATTAGGTAACTAACTAATTATATGCTTTAATTTCAAGTCATCTAAGTAGGATTGTTTCATATTTGTTTCAGAATGCTTCTATAATAACTGAAAATATCTTTCAGTTCTCTTAATTTTTAAGAAAGTTATGGGCTTTTAAATGTCCTCGATCACAGCCTTTGTGTTAAGTCAATGAAAAAGCAATAGGGAACAAGATGCCAATTTCCGAGTATGAAAATGGTCATAACGATTTTAATACTGAAGATATGAAAGTGAATTAGGTGTCAAATTAAACTTCTTTTTATGCTTTATCTGATGGGATAAATTAAAGACTTGATTTTTTTAATCTAAAAAATTTGTAACATTGCTACTATATCTTTCCTGGCCTCTACACCAAGCATCTGAAGGATCATTTTGTATGCAGTTATATAAATGTCATGTGTGTAAACTGGCTAATTACAGTCCATTCAAAGACACAAAGTGCTGGAGTAACTCAGCGGGTCAGGCAGCATCTCTGGAGAACATGGATAGGTAACATTTCAGGCCAAGAGCTTTCTTCAGACCTAAAATGAAAAGTCATCTATATTCTCCAGAGAGGCTGTCTGACCCACTGAGTTACTCTACCACATTGTGTCTTTTTTTGTAAACTAGCGTCTTCAGTTCCATTTGCCATTCAGTCGAGTCACAATCATCAGCGTAGGATGAAGCTATGTAAAAAATGCTGCCATACAGCCCATACTGTCAATAACCTACTCATTCATGTCTAGCCTGAGTTTTACCAGCACCATACAGTTCCAGATGCCATCACAACCACGTAGCAAGTATGGACACAAAGCTGAATACTTGAGTTCAAAAGAAAGTGATTGCCCTTAGCATCAAAGAAGCAGATGACTATACTGCCAGATAATCCTGGTAAGTATAAAGACAAAGACCATAGTTTTCTGAGAACAGGAGTTTTAAAGGGGACATCAGGGGTAAGTATATAATATGACTTCTTCACCAGTTTATCTACTTGTATTCCACCTTCATGGAGTTTTGGACTTGGACCCCACGATTCTTCTGCACATAAATGCAGTCTTGCCTGAATATATTCCCTTTACAATGGACCTCCCAAAGTGCAACACCTTAAACTCCATCTGCCGTTTCTCAGGCCATTTCAGCAACTGATCTGTATCTCGCTATATATTTTGACAGCCTTTCTCATGGTTAGCAACCTCAGCAGGTTTCCAATTTCCAAGCCAGTTACAGCTCATCATTTTTCACAACATTTTAAGCCACTTTTTTTAAGCGGAAAAAATAAAGTTTGTTTAACCTTAATTTTCCTAATAAGAACATAAAACAGATGTTACCACTCATATCTGTTTTCTGGGCAAAGCACTCTTCAGTATGCCACAATATTATTTTATATATTTCATCCTGTTAAAGAAAAAAATATATTTTATTTATAATACAAGAATTTTACTCCAAAATTGAACTCCATCACACAACTGCACAATCACGCTACAAAGAAATCAAAAGAAGGTCTTGTGTAGGAAAGAACTGTAGACGCAGGTTTAAATCGAAGGTAGACACAAAATGCTGGAGTAACTCAGTAGTGCAGGCAGTATCTCTGGAGACGAGGAATGGGTGACGATTCAGGTCGAAGCCCTTCTTCAGACTGATGTTAGGGGAGTGGACGGTACAGAGATAAAATGTTGTCGGAGACAGTAAGACTGGTAGGAGAACTGGCAAGGGGGTGCAAGCTACCCAAGCGAAATATGAGGTGCTGTTCCTCGAATTTGAGCTGGGGCTCACTCTGACAATGGAGGAGGCCCAAGACAGAAAAGTCAGTGTAGGAATGGGAGGGGGAGTTAAAGTGTTAAGCAACTGTGAGATCAGGTTCAGCGAAACGACTGCCAAGCCTGCGCTTGGTTTCGCCGATTTACAGGAGTCCACACCTGGAACAGCGGATACAGTAGATGAGGTTGGAGGAGGTGCAAGTGAACCTCTGCCTCACCTGAAAGGACTGTTGGGATCCTTGGACGGAGTCAAGGGGGAGGTATAGGTGCAGGTGCTGCATCTCCTGCGGTAGCAGGAGAAAGTACATGGGGAGGGGGTGGTTTAGGTGGGAAGGGTTGAGTTGACCAGGAATTTGCGGAGGGAACGGTCTCTGTGGAAAACAGAAAGGGATGGAGATCCCTTCCCAATACCAGTGATGGTCGGTGGGGGCGCTGCACTGGCGGCAGCCCTGTCAGCAGCGAGTTAGTTTTTTTCAACTTTTTTTATTTTTTTGGTATGTTTTGAAGTATGTTTTTAATGTTCCTTCGTGTGTTTTGTGTGGGGGGGGGGTGAGGGGGAAACCGTTTTGGTCGCCTCCTCCAAGGAGAGGCGACTTTTTCCAGGTCGCCTCCCCCGTGGCCTAACAGCGAGGATCGGCACGGCCTTTCCCGGAGACGCGCCCGGGGCTCGGGGCTCCGGCGGCGGGTGCAGTGTGGACTGTCAGCACGGAGCTGGGGCTCGCTGGAGGGGAGCGCTCCGTTTTGTTGGCCCGCAGCAGACGGCAGCCTGAAGCCGCGGTCTGCACAGCTTCAGCTGGCGCGGCGTCTACAGCCCGGGATCCCTCGTGGGGGACCCGGGGGGAAGAAGAAGCTTCCACCGCCGGCCCGCGGCCGTCTTCTACCGCGAGTGCGGTATGGACTTAACATCACCCCTGGAGGGGAGCTTCGACCGCCGGCCCTGCAGACTGCGGTGCTTATGGCTGCGACGTGGAGGGAACTTTAAATCTTCGGCCGCCGGCCTATACCAACTAAAAGCTGCGGTCTCCGGTGGGGATGAGCTGACTCTGGTCTTACCTGGACTTGTACCTTGTCCTTACCATCTGGACGCCCGCAGCGACTGCTGCGGAGGGTGGAGGTCCCGACCACGGGGGAAAATGGAGGAGGACTGGCCAAATTGTGTGCCTTCCACCACAGTGATGAATGCTGTGGTGGATGTTTATGTTAAAATTGTATTGTGTTTTTGTGTGTGCTCTTTATCATTGTATCGCTGCTGACATATCATTTCACTTGCACTTTTTGTGCAATGTGACAAATAAACCGTATTGTATTGTATTGTATTGTATTGTAGATGGGAAGATGTAGATAGTAGTGGGTAAGGGACGAGTTGACCAGGGAATTGCGGAGTAAGGGACGTGTTGGTCAGGGGTCCATTTATTGGAGTTGGGTAAGAAACTGGAGAAAGAACAAGTGGAATGGAATAAATGTAATGTAAATAAAAGCTGCAGCAATGAAAAAAATAAAAAATGCTTTCATTTTTCTCTCCCCTTATCTGTCTCCACCTATCACCCACCAGCCACCGTCCCCCAGTTCCACCCCTGCTCTTCCTGGTTTGATCTGCCCATCATCACACTCTTCATCTAGGTTTCACATATCACCTGCCAGCCTCTCCCCTCCCTATTGGGTCTTTTTGTTGGCTATCTCCCCTCTAAACTCTCAGTCCTGAAGCAGAGTCATGACCTGAAACTTTGCCTCCACAGCTACTGCCTGATCTACTGAATTCCACCAGCAGTTTGTTTTTTGCTCCAGATCCAAGAACATATTACCACTGTGAAATTAAAAAATACTCAATAAAACAGTGGGGGATTTCAACTCTTAGCAAAATACATAATGTTGGTAGAAACCTAGAAAATAGGTGCAGGAGTAGGCCATTCGGCCCTTCAAGCTTGCACCGCCATTCAATATGATCGGCAACACAATAAGGAGGTTTGATAAGACAATTATAGTTAGGAATGCTGAATGTATGATCAAGAGAACAAGTTCATCTCGCCTGTTCAGATTTCCCATTTTACGTATACAGTTCTTCTCAAAGACCAGGTAAAATGGTTCCTTTCACATTTTGGACTGCAGAAGAACCCAGTGACAGGGAAAGAGGAAGTGTTCATGGGTTATCAGCTCTCTCTGATATTATTATGTGCATTTCAGTCAAATGATCAAGGGCAATGTGTGCAAAGATCCGCCAGCCAAGCATTAGCTGAATGTAAGGAGTTCCTGATCCAAACCTGTCAAGTGAACAATTGCAAGTTTTACGTATATAGCACATAGTGCTTTGAATCTGGGGATTGGTGGCTCCAATTATCTAATGAAGGGCTGAATTTTAGTAAGGTTAACAACATCCCACAATAGCAGGGAAATTTGATAGTGTGTAGGAGGAACTGCAGATACTGGCTTACACCAAAGATAGACAGAAAAAGCTGGAGAAATGGAATAGATGACGTTTTGGGTCGAGACCCTTCCGTAACATCACCTATTCCTTTTCTCCAGAGATGCTGTTTGACCTGCTGATTTACTCCAGCTTTTTGAGTCTACATTTTATGGAATCCTGGATATTGAGTGTAGAATGTCATTGTCAATGAGCAGCTTCCTCCTTCATTGACTGGGATAACACTTCATATAAATAAGAGATGCCCTTCTTGGCAACATTTGTGCTATTTTGTTATTTCAAGCATGAATTGACACATGCATATCTGATTCCACGGATTTCTTTTAAACCAGCTTATCTGTCTGTTCCTGTAACCTGTGTAGCTGATGCAATGTTGAGAAGTCACCCTTTTAAGAAATGTTTTATGCTATGGCAGGCGAATAAGCAAGCCACGCAGGGTGAGTTAAAGAGATCTTTATTGTCAAAACAAAGAGAACAACACACATGCAAATGGGGGAAGGTTGACCCGGGATTCATTATATATACTAGGGCACACCCCTAAACCTTGTGACAACTCCCTTCTGCCATTACCCAGTCACGTGACCCTACCCCCGACTACCGAGCATTCGCATAGTAAATGGCCTAACCACCGGGTGGCGCCACAGGACCCCGCCCCAGAACTGGAGACATGAAACCGAATGGGTAGACAAACGAGGCGTGCCCCTGCACATCCAACCAAGATATGGGGCACGGAAGAAATCTGCGCCCAGCAACGGCTGGGAAACGTCGGCCACCGTAAAGGTCCAGGTAAAATGGCAGTGGCCAAAGATGAACGGGATCGTGCTAACCCCATTCGTCCGTATGAAGTTGCCGTTGACTGCAGTCAGAGAAGGCCCCCGCTTGCCAGAACAAGTGTCGACCCCCCGACATGGGTAAAACGTTAACCTCCGTGCCCGTATCAACCAGGAACCGTTGTCTCCAGTGTTGATCCCAAGCGTAGAGGCAATGTTTCAGGCCGACCGCTGCAGCGATTACTGGCAGCCAGCCCCAGCTTTTCCCAGATGCGAGCAGGGCGGACGGTACTAATGGGCTGCGGGACCCCAGCGCTGGTAGTAACAGCTCGGGACAAGTGGGGCAGCTGAACATCCGGTGGACCCAGGGCCTGGTTTCTGGGCCCTCCAATGCACCGCCGATACTCAATCGAGCCACATCGCTGCTGCTTGCTTTGCCACAGCTCGTCCGCACGCTCCACTAGCAGCAGGGGGTCTGCGAAATCCTCACTGGTGAGAAGCAGGCGGATGTCGTCCGGCATCTGTCCCAAGAAGGTGTGTTCGAAGAGCAAGTTCAAGTTCAAGTGAGTTTATTGTCAGGTGTCCCTGATAGGACAATGAAATTCTTGCTTTGCTTCAGCACACAGAACATAGTCGGCATTTACTACAAAACAGATCAGTGTGTCCATATGCCATTATATAAATATGAATGAACACATGAATAAATAAACTGATGAAGTGCAAATAACATATAATGGGTTATTAATGATCAGAGTTTTGTCCGAGCCAGGTTTAATAGCCTGATGGCTGTGGGGAAGTAGCTATTCCTGAACCTGGTCGTTGCAGTCTTCAGGCTCCTGTACCTTCTACCTGAAGGTAGCAGGGAGATGAGTGTGTGGTCAGGATGGTGTGGGTCTTTGTTGATACTGCCAGCCTTTTTGAGGCAGCGACTGCGATAAATCCCCTCGATGGAAGGAAGGTCAGAGTCGACGATGGACTGGGCAGTGTTTACTACTTTTTGTAGTCTTTTTCTCTCCAGGGCGCTCAAGTTGCCGAACCAAACCACGATGCAACCGGTCAGCATGCTCTCTACTGTGTACCTGTAGAAGTTAGAGGGAGTCCTCCTTGACAAACCGACTCTCCGTAATCTTCTCAGGAAGTAGAGGCGCTGATGTGCTTTCTTGATAAATTGCATTAGTGTTCTCGGACCAGGAAAGATCTTCAGAGATGTGCATGCCCAGGAATTTGAAGCACTTGACCCTTTCAACCATCGACCCGTTGATATAAACGGAACTATGGGTCCCCATCCTACTCCTTCCAAAGTCCACAATCAGTTCCTTGGTTTTGCTGGTGTTAAGAGTCAGGTTATTGTGCTGGCACCATATGGACAGTTGCTCGATCTCTCTTCTATACTCTGACTCATCCCCATCAGTGATACATCCCACAACAGTGGTGTCGTCAGCGAACTTGATGATGGAGTTCGCACTGTGACCGACTACGCACTCATGAGTATAGAGTGAGTACAGCAGGGGGCTGAGCACGCAACCTTGAGGTGCTCCCGTGCTGATTGTTATCGAGGCTGACACATTTCCACCAATACGAACAGACTGTAGTCTGTGAATGAGGAAGTCGAGGATCCAATTGCAGAGGGATGCGCAGAGACCCAGTTCTGCGAGTTTGGTAACCAGCTTGAAGATGATGATTGTGTTAAATGCCGAGCTGTAATCAATGAATAACAGCCTGACATATGAGTTTTTGTTGTCCAAGTGGTCCAGAGCGGAGTGGAGGGCCAGCGAGATCGCATGCACCGTTTATCTGTTGTGGCGGTAAGCGAACTGCAGTGGGTCCAGGTTTTTGTCGAGGTAGGAGTTGATTTGCTCCATGATCAACCTCTCAAAACACTTCATCATCACAGGCGATAGTGCCACTGGTCGATAGTCATTGAGGCAAGTCACCTTACTCTTCTTGGGCACTGGTATAATTGATGCCCTTTTAAAGCAGTTGAGGACGTCAGACCTCAGAAGTGAGAGATTGAAAATGTCCGTAAAAACTCCAGCCAGTTGGTCCGCACAGGTTTTTAGAACACGACCGGGTATACCATCAGGTCCAGGTAGGGCCGATGACCATCCATGAGGGTGAGCATCTTGCTCATGAGCACCGACGGCATGCAATCGACGAGGCCGCCCGTGTGCATGAGCTGCGCTGCGCGGTCCCGACGGCTGAGCCCAAAGGTGTGCAAGAGCAGTGCTTTAAGGCCTGATCCGGTGGCGCGCGTAGGTAAGGGACCAGGTTACCGGCCATCTCCTGATCCACCGCGCTGACCACATAGTAGTACCGGGTGTCATCAGCAGTGATTCATCAAACATGAAACTGGGCCTCGGCTTGTCGGTACCATACTTGGGGCTGCGATGTCCAGAACACGGGCAGCTTCAGGGAGACAGCATTCTGCTGGGCTGGATTGTCAGCGACCTCGGGCTGTTGAGGTTAATCATTGGCTGCAAACATCGTTTAAATCCCAAATGACCGTTTTGGATCGTTGGGGTCGCCAATATGGCGGGCGAATAAGCAAGCCACACTTGGTGAATCAAAGAGATCTTTATTGTCAAAGCAAAGGGAACACACATGCAAATTGGGGAAGGTTGACCCGGGGTTCATTATATATTCTGGGGCATACCCCTGAACCTCGTGACAACTCCTTCCCATCATTATACAGTCACATGACCCTTCTCCCGACTGCCGAGGGTTCGCATAGTAAATGGCCTAACCACCAGGTGGCGCCACAATGTAATCAACTCAACTGTTCTCAAAGTGCATAATGTTACACAACAGTATTGAATGGATTGCCTGGGAATAAATGTAGCACAGAAATGAGGGGCCTGTCTCTACAGTTTAATAAACGAGTTTGGTATTTCAACTGCGCATGTCGAGGTCATAGGTCATTCGTGATAAACATTCTCGCCAGTTGAGCTGCTGCATGTATATAGACCTGTGTTTCATCTGTATTTTCCAGTTTTGCTTTGTCGAGGTAAGAAAATACTGCTTTCAAAACTATTAACTAGGTGTATTTATGATTCATTTGTACAAAACTATGATGATTTTGTTGGTTTTATTGCTTTATGCTTCGGTGTTTTATTGCTTTATGCTTCGGAGTGTATAACTGTTATACCAGTGTCTCAGACCAACTGCTGACATAATATTGACATAATATTGTCTACTGAACATAGCAGTTATTTTGAGATACTGGTATAACAGTTATACTCTCATTGCAGTGATTGGTGGGCCTGGTAAGAACTTCGGTAAACAAACTTTTACAGTTTTCTGTGAAATATTTGGATTTGTTCACTCCTTGCGGTATAGTAATGTAACTTTATCAATGGCAGTATATAGGAGATCGGCAGTAAGTGCGGTGACAATTCAGGTCGCTTTGTGTTTTTTTTTTAAAACAGCTGAAAATAAACAAATAGTTGAAACACTTGCCCGAGCACAGGGATAACTCTGGGCTAAGTCCCACTGAAGGCAAGAATAACATTCTAGTCACAAATGAAATGCGCCTGCGGGCCGGATGATTTCAGGTTACGGGCCGGATCTGGCCCGTGGGCCTGGTTGCAGATCCCTGCCTTAACGGTACAGTCACACCGCCTGTTGGCAAAGCATCACCCCACATCACACTGATACAGTTGCTGCCTGCCTCAGATTAAATATATTTTTACACATAAATTGTGAATAAATTTAAGAAAATGTTTCAAACACAAGTGATATTTTCTTATTCCAGTAGCAAACACATTAAATATTAAATGAAAATAATAAATTCTTTAACTTTTTGAATATCTCATAATTGCAAATTAATGAACTGAACTAGAACTGGGAAAGGAAGCTATTGAGTTGACAGAATTCTAGATTAATTCATTGGTAAAATAGTTAACAATTTATAAACAGTTTTTATGCAGGGCAGAGTTCGCTTTTTTTTTCCTCGAATGACCTTTGACAAAACCCATGATTCCTTACGTTTAATCGGAATACTGAACTCGCTTATTTACTGGTGATCCTGATGCATGGTATTAGAAGTATTCGCTTTTGAAATCATGAAATGTATGCACGTGCCATTATAATAATATTGGGGCTTGTAATGAAAGAGTAATGTGTACAATTCAAGTGAGATACTACACAATGGACAAATAATTGTACAATCAAGAGACAGCTTTATAAACCAGATCTGATTAGAGGGAAGACTGTCGTTTCCCAGTGGCCACAAAGCCAGAAAATGATACAATAACAATGAAAACCTCAAATGAGAGTAAAAAACAGTGCTCGAAGAACTCAGCAGGTAAGGTTATATTTGTGGAAGCAATTGGATAACAATCTTTTGGGTCAGATTCCTTCTTCAGACTAATAGACAGACGTGTCCCTAGCCTGCTGAGTTCCTCCAGCATTTTGTATTTTTTTCATTGAAGATTCCAGCATCTGCAGACTTTTGTGTCTCACCTCAAATTTGATCTCAAAAGAATGTATTAGTTGCCTTACATGCATATTATAACTCAGCTAGAAATGAAACAATTGAAAGTTCCATTTTCTTCTAACAATCAGAAGTAGGAAGAATGCTTTGATACATTCCTATTGAAACTAAGAACATTACTAGATAAAAGAAATGTGATTATGTGTAATCTTGGGGTTCACCCAATGGAACGGCTACCAAATGAGTGCCTGTGTGTCTGATGTAGTCTACATGGTCCTTAGTAAGGCCTGTGACCAGTCCCCAATGGGAGACGTTCAAAACATTAAAGCTCGTGAGAATAAAAAGATGTTGGCAAATTGGATCCAAATTTGACATGGTAGAAAGAGGCCAAAGCTGATGGTAAAGGGTCCTGAGCCTATTTGGTGTCAAATTCCTTGTTGTTCCTTCAGAGTAGCAGAGGCTTTTTTTTGAAAGGTTTTTGACTAGTTTTATGCTTACCTATCTTGTGGTAAAGACGGGCTGTTCACTTGATCTATGCCCTGTGATTTCATAAAACTCTATTAAGTTTACCCTTCAACATCTTACCAACCAGGGGAAAAAAAAACCCCAGCTTCTCATTATAATTCAAACATTCCTAACCTGTTAACATCCTAGTATTTTTGTTAAACCTTAGGCATAAAAGGAAGCAGGGCAGTGAACATACACCAATCATGCTTCAAAACAACACAAGAAACGTACAATTTACTATAAATTAAGGCAAAAAAACTTTTTATTCCCAATTACAAGATCCAATGAAAAATGTTCCCTTACCTCAGAAATAGCAAAACTTCTAAAAAAAGTAAGCTGTCTTCCACGCTAGGAGAAACAGTATAGAATTTTAGATCTTATCCTGCGATAATTGCAAAATCTTGATTAACAAGCAGTTTACAAAATGAGTGGGTCCAGACATTTATACCGTATTAACATATTTCAGAAAATATAAAATGTTTAGACAGCCAATATATCAATTTTTAATAAGGTATATAGATATATGGAATGCTCAGAATACTGAATCTTCAAGAATAGAGTATCTAGAAGAGTATAGGATAGAACAGGGTAGAAAGGACAAAAGAACAAAAGAAGGAAATTAAAAACAGAATTCTGGAAATGCTCAGTGGGTCAAACAGCATCTGTGCAATGGGAAACAGAATAATCATGTCAAGTCAATGGTCGTTCAACAAAATTGAAAAGGGTTAGAAATCAAATGAGTATACAATCACAGAGGAGGTCTTGTACCAGTGCATTTTTGATTCATGGATCACAAACAGTAAGCATCTGAAAAATACTGGAGAAATACTGCCATACAGTTTCTGAATAAGCTTCAAACCCAGTGGCAGCTTAAGTGGAATCAGTGTAAGAACCATACTCTGCAAGTATCCTTATCATTGAGGCCTTAACTATACTCTGTTGTTCCTATTTGAAGGCAACATCATTCAAATGGCTGAGACCAGCCTGAGGAAACACAAAATCTTTCAAACTCCATATCAAGAGATTACTAGGTAGACAAGGGTACGGGTTGCACCTAAATTGGAGGGGGACCAACATCCGAGCGGGAAAGTTTGCTAATGCAACATGGGAAGGTTTAAACAAGATTGGCAGGGGGGTGGAATCTCGTGCAGGACAGAGGCACAGGAGAGGCTAGAAGTTGTTAAGGAGGGTGGTGTGGGAAAGGTTAATGGACAGGATAGGCAAAAAGCCAGAGAACTAGAAAGGAGGGTTGGTTTAAACTGCACGCATTTTAATGCAAGGGGCTTGACGGGTAAGGCAGATGAGCTTAGGGCGTGGATAGGTACAAACGACTGGGAAAGTTGTAGTCATGACCTGGTTAAGGGAGGAGGGGCAGGGCTGGCAGCTCAATGTTCCGAGGTACAGGAGCTTCAGAAGAGACAGGGGAGAGGAAAAAAGAGAAGGGGGATTGCATTGTGGTTAAGGAGGATGGCCCGGCTGTGTTCAGAGGTGACATTGCGGACGGTTCGTCTAGTGAGGCTATATGGGTGGAGCTGAGGAACAAGAAAGGGATGATCACTGTGGTGTATGTAAATAGAAATGGTATTACCTGCCTCCAAGTTAAAGGGGGAGGAGTGTTAGGTATGTGATATAATTAGCATATGTGATGTCTTGTGCAAGGACGCATGCGCAGGGGAGACTCAAGGTGGCGTCCTGGAATAAAGAAGCTTGTTAATTAACTCCCGTGTCCGAGTGTTATTTTACGTCTGTTCCAAGCACCCAAATACACAACAATTGGCGACGAGGATAAAAGAAAAAAAAAGAAAAGAAGGACCGCCAAGAAAGAAAAAAAGTAAAAAGAGGTTGTATTTGGAGACAAAGTGGAACAGCACCAAGCAAAAAAGATATGGCGCCAAATGGTTTTGAATTGGCGCCAAAGAATAAAAAGGTCGGAACGGGAAGCAAGAGCGCAGGGAAGACAAGCGGGGCAGTAACGGTCACCGAGCACAGCTGGAAGCTAAGAGCGACAGTGTTAACTTACCTGGAACATTTTCCAGGGCTGTGCAGCCCACAGCCGCCTGGAAAACAGGACAGGTCTGGAGACGCCACCGACGAATGAGGACCATTTAGCCCACGGCCAGCCCCAGTAGCAGCCACAGGCGTCGGGTGAGGGCCTAGTACTGTGTAGGCCACGGATAGGTCCGGAGAAGCCACCGACGAAAGCCGAGTCTTCAGCTCGGCCGGGAGCAGAATCAGCCCGGTTGGGGGAGAAAGCGGAGAAAGCCCAGTCGCGCGAGAGATGGGCGAGAGCGGAGAAAGCCCGGTCGCTAGAGAAAGCCAGCCGAGATAGAAGCGGGTCAGCGCGAGAGAAGCTGGACACGGCGCTAAGCCAGCTCCCGCCAGCGGTGCACAGTCCCGACGCGTGGAGCAGCGGGGACCAGCAGCAGAAACGGGCGGAGCAGCAGCCAGGCTGTGAGCCAGTGACTCGCCTTCCGCAGGGTGTCCACGGGAGCCAGCGACAAGCCGAGCAGCGGGTTCAGTAGCACCCGGGACGGCTGTGGAGCCAGCGGGCAGGCAAATCGGCGGAGCAGCAGTAGACTTGGCAGTCAAGTCAGCGAGCCAGCAGCAGCAGCAGCGGAGGTCCGGAGTGGCCAGCAGCAACGGTAACCAAAGATACTAGAGAAGCTCTGGTATCCTCGGGAGAATCTCTAGAGAATCCTCTGGAACCTTGAAAAGTAACGGTGGGGACAGCCTGAGAGGTCGAGGAGGCGCCGGAGTCCATAGGCCGACAAGCTGGACCAGCGAATTCCTTCACAATAAAAGCGGGACTGTTTGAATGTTATGCATTGGTCACTGTTATTAATAGTAAATCTGTGTGCATAGCAGGAATATGGTTTAAAAGGTTCTAGTTGGCTATTAAACTGAAATGTTGGTTATTAGTATAAATCTATTATTATAAGAATTAGTAATAGTCAGTGAGCTGGATAATTTCTTAGAATGTAAAATTATTAAGTCCAAGGAAAAAAACACAGTGAGAGAACAGAATATAGTGCACCTGAATAGCAACAGGTAGCATGGCTTTTCAAATCGTAAGAAAATTGCCCCAGTTAGATGCTGGGTGTAATTTTGAGAAATGGACTGAAGTCTTGGAGGCTTCGTTCATTTCCAATGATATCACTGCTGAGAGCATGGTTCATATTAGGTTTAGGAAGAGAGGGTTATCACACCTTACGTACGTTACTGCGGCCAGCAAAGCCCACGGATTAAACGTACGAGGGGTGTTAGGAGGCATTAATGGCTAATTTCTCGTCAAAACCTCCAAGGTCATCCAGAGGCAAGGAGTCTGAACTAAAGAGGGCAGGGATTCCCTCAAAGGACAAACGGCAAGTGCAAAGTGACAAAAGTCAAGTGCATAGGGACAAAGGTCAAGTGCAAAAGGACAAAGGTCAAGTGAAAAAGGACAAAGGTCAAGTGCAAAGGGACAAAATTCAAATGCAAAGTAACAGAAGTCAAATGCAAAGGGACATTGCCATCCAGAGGGCAACACTAACTATTCAAGCTGCATTCCTGAGGGGACCAATATCCTGGCGGGGAGATTTGCAAAGGCTACTGCGGAGACCTTAAACTAGAACGGTTGGGGGGAGGGACTCAAATAGAGAAAGCTAGTGGACAGTGTGTGAGGCAGGAGGCAGAGAAAGTAAGCACTCAGACCCAACATGTAGGGGGGAAAGAAGAAAACAATAATAAACAGAGAATAAGAGGTGGTGGGGTTCTTAAATGTGTGAGCAGAGAGACAGAGGGGTGTAAAATGGGGGTAGAAGCAATAGGTAGCAAGGTGAAAAGTAAAAGTGGCAGGCAGACAAATCCAGGGCAAAAATCAAAAAGGGCCACTTTTCAACATAATTGTGTAAGGGGTAAGAGTGTTGTAAAAACAAGCCTGAAGGCTTTGTGTCTCAATGCAAGGAGCATTCGTAATAAGGTGGATGAGTTGAATGTGCAGATAGCTATTAATGATTATGATATAGTTGGGATCACGGAGACATGGCTCCAGGATGACCAAGGCTGGGAGCTGAACATCCAGGGATATTCAATATTCAGGAGGGATAGACAGAAAGGAAAAGGAGGTGGGGTAGCGTTGCTGGTTAGAGAGGAGATTAACGCAATGGAAAGGAAGGACATTAGCTTGGAGGATGTGGAATCGATATGGGTAGAGCTGCAAAACACTAAGGGGCAGAAAACGCTAGTGGGTGTTGTGTACAGGCCACCTAACAGTAGTAGTGAAGTTGGGGATGGCATCAAACAGGAAATTAGAAATGCGTGCAACAAAGGTAAAACAGTTATAATGGGTGACTTCAATCTACATATAGATTGGGTGAATCAAATTGGCAGGGGTGCTGAGGAAGAGGATTTCTTGGAATGTATGCAGGATAGTTTTCTAAACCAACATGTAGAGGAACCAACAAGAGAGCAGGATATTCTAGACTGGGTACTGAGTAATGAGGAAGGGTTAGTTAGCAGTCTTGTTGTGCGTGGCCCCTTGTGCAAGAGCGACCATAATATGGTTGAGTTCTTCATTAGGATGGAGTGTAACATTGTTAATTCAGAAACAATGGTTCTGAACTTAAAGAAAGGTAACTTTGAGGGTATGAGACGTGAATTGGCCAACATTGACTGGCAATTAATTCTTAAAGGGTTGACGGTGGATATGCAATGGAAGGCATTTAAAGACTGCATGGATGAACTACAACAATTGATCATCCCAGTTTGGCAAAAGAATAAATCAGGGATGGTAGTACATCCGTGGATAACAAGGGAAATCAGGGATAGTATCAAAGCAAAAGATGAAGCGTACAAATTAGCCAGAAAAAGCAGCCTAACAGAGGACTGGGAGAAATTCAGAGATCAGCAGCGTAGAACAAAGGGCTTAATTAGGAAAGGGAAAATAGATTATGAAAGAATACTGGCAGGGAACATAAAAACTGACTGCAAATGTTTTTATAGATATGTGAAGAGAAAGAGATTAGTAAAAACAAATGTAGGTCCCTTGCAGTCAGAAACAGGTGAATTGATCATGGGGAACAAGGACATGGCGGACCAATTGAATAACTACTTTGGTTCCGTCTTCACCAAGGAAGACATAAATAATCTGCCGGAAATGGCAGGGGATGGGGGTCAAATGAGATGGAGGAACTGAGTGAAATCCAGGTTAGCCGGGAAGTGGTTAGGTAAATTGAATGGATTAAAGGCCGATAAATCCCCAGGGCCAGATAGGCTGCATCCCAGAGTACTTAAGGAAGTAACCAGAAATAGTGGATGCATTAGTGATAATTTTACAAAACTCTTTAGATTCTGGAGTAGTTCCTGAGGATTGGAGGGTAGCGAATGTAACCCCACGTTAAAATTGGACAGGCTAGATGCAGGAAGATTGTTCCCGATGTTGGGGAAGTCCAGAACAAGCGGTCACAGCTTAAGGATAGAGGGGAAATCCTTTAGGACCGAGATGAGAAAACCATTTTTCACGCAGAGAGTGGTGAATCTCTGGAACGCTCTGCCACAGAAGGTAGTAGAGGCCAGTTCATTGGCTATATTTAAGAGGGAGTTAGATGTGGCCCTTGTGGGTAGAGGGATCAGGGGGTATGGAGAGAAGGCAGGTACGGGATACTGAGTTGGATGATCAGCCATGATCATATTGAATGGCGGTGCAGGCTCGAATGGCCGAATGGCCTACTCCTGCACCTATTTTCTATGTTTCTATGTTTCTATACAGGGGTATGAAGGTACGGAGAGAGATCCAGAACAAACAGAAGGCAGCAACGGTAATACAAGCAGCATTTAGAATGCACAGAGTATACCGTCCATACAGGGCAAAGAGATTGGCAACTATACTAGTACAAACCATTATAGGGCACACCTTCAAATGGAAAATGATCGCAAAACGTACATGAAGGTACGCAGCAGCGTTGCCCTGCTTCAGGCTGCCTATCGAGGAATTGTTGTTCGAAAGCAATTGCAGTGCATGCACAAATCTGCCAAGGTCATACAGACTTATTATCAGATGCATAAACAACGTCAGTATTTCAAGAAACTACGCTGGTCTGCCTTTGCGGTACAGCAACGATACAGAGCTTGCCAGATAAGAGATGTCCACGTGAGACTTTATAATAGTTTGAGAAAAGCGGTGGTTTGTATTCAGCCCTTCTACCGCGGGATTAAAGCCAGAGAATTGGTTGAGAAAATCAAGGCAGCACACCATATTGTCACTCTTAATGATGTGCATTACAAAAACACATTTTGTGATGCAACAGGTGGCTGTAGTCACTCTGCAAGCTTCATTCCGTGGGTACCGATCAAGGGTACGCTACAGAGCTATGCAATAAGCAGTCATTTCGATCCAGAGATGGTACAAAGCATGCAAAATTGGGCATTCCCAGTTGGTACACTATCAGTCAATGAGGTTGTGCAACCATTAGCATTCAGGATGCCTACAAGGGTATGGTGTATAGGCAGTGGGTTAAGCAAAAGAGAGCTACTGTAAAAAGTCAGTCAGTACTCTGTATGAATTGGTATCGGAAAGACTTAAGACAAATAGATGCACAACAGAAAAGGCTTAACCAATACAAAAGGCTTAAACGATATAGGAAAGACTTTCTCCAACTGAATTATACAACTTGTAGTGCAGTCTCACTACCGTGCTTATAAAGCAAGAAAACTATACAGAGCACGAATCAAAGCCACTGTTGTATTGCAAAGACAATATAGATCTTACTTCTTGATGAAGAACCAGAGATGTGACTTAAGAAGACAAATACATGAACAACAGAAAAGGCTTAAACGATATAAAGAATGGTTAAATAAATGTGTGACAATGAGTAAAAAGCTGCTAATAGAAAACTCTAAAGAAGAGAGGCTTGTCGTTAGAGACAAAAGTATGCAGGACCGATTGCGATTAGGACACTTCACTATAGTCCAGCATGGAGCCTCCTTCACTGAGCAATGGACAAACCGTTATGCATTGCAGAATCTCATTAAACAACAAGAGCAGATAAATACGCAGCACCAGGAAATTGAGCGACAGAGGAAGCTGCTAGAAAAGGAAAACTTGCAGCCATGGGTCAGATCCCACCTACAAAGAGGAAAACAAAGCAAATACATGAACCAGAAAATGAAACGCAGAATATCAGGAAGCGGAAGAAATTTGCAAATTAGATTAGGACATTTAAAAAGGGAAGAAGCAGAGATACAGGCAGAGCCAGAGTGATTAGAAAGTGTTCGCAATTTACACATAAAGGAACGGAAAATTATAACACATAAAGGAAGGCGTAATGTATTTGGTTTAAGGAAGATGGGTGGAATGAGAAAATTATAATTGCTAAGTTTAGAGATGATTATTAGTTATGAAGATGTATTGTAGGATGATTGTAACAATACAGTTGTGCAAAAGTGTATTAAGCAATGATATGTTAGGTAAAGAGCATATACCGTGAAATTGAGTTAAAAGGGGAGCAGTGCGATGTATGTAATAGAAATGGTATTACCTGCCTCCAACTTAAAGGGGGAGGAGTGTGGTGTATGTAAATAGAAATGGTATTACCTGCCTCCAAGTTAAAGGGGGAGGAGTGTTAGGTATGTGAAATAAGTAGCATATGTGATGTCTTGTGCAAGGATGCATGCACAGGAGAGACTCAAGGTGGCGTCCTGGAATAAAGAAGCTTGTTAATTAACTCCCGTGTCCGAGTGTTATTTTAAGTCTGTTCCAAGCACCTAAATACACAACAGTCGCCTTGTTGGAGGCATGCTACAGACCCCCGAATAGTCAACGGGAATTAGAAGAGCAAATGTGCCGGAAGATTGCAGACAGCTGCAGGTCAAATAAGGTTGCTGTAGTAGGGGATTTCAACTTTCCCAATATAGACTGGGAAAATCAGAACATGAAGGGTTTAGATTGGGTGCAATTCCTCAAAAGTGTTCAGGAGAGTTTTCTTAAGCAGTATGTGGAGGCCCCCCACACGTGAGAGGGCAACGCTGGATCTAGTATTGGGAAATTGGAAAGGGCAAGTTAATGAAGTGTGGGTGGAGGAGCCTTTTGGGATAAGTGACCACAGTTCAATTAGGTTTAAGATAGTTATGGATCAGGACGGAGAGGGTCCACGTGTTAAAATGCTCAACTGGGGTAAGGCCAACTCTGAGGGTATGAGAGAAGGTCTCGCTCAAGTTGACTGGAGCAGGTTATTTGAGGGGAAAGGAACATCGGTCAAGTGGGATGTTCTTAAAAGTGTTCTGAAGAGAGCTCAGGATATGCACGTCCGTTAAGAGTGAAAGGCAAAGCTGGCAAACGTAAGGACGCTTGGCTGACGAGGGATATAGAGACATTGGTTCAGAATAAAAAGGACGCATGGGACAGGTATAGACAGCTGACATCAAGTGCATCCCTGGAGGAATTTCGGGAACTAAGGAGCAAACTAAAAAAGGAGATCAGAAGGGCAAAAAGGGGCCAAGAGATGGCTCTGGCAGGTAGCAAAAAGACAATCTCAAAGATTTTATAAATATATTAGGGGGAAAAAGGTAACTAGAGAGAGAGTGGGACCTCTGTGTAGAGCCACAGGACATGGGAAAGGTATTCAATGCGTATTTCTCCTCTGTATTTACTGAGGAGAAAGACAGTAGGACGGAAGAAATTGGACGCAGTCTCTAGAAGTGTCATGAGAGCAGTCAGGGTTACCGTCGAGGAAGTACTGAAGGTACTGTCGTCTTTGAAGGTAGACAAATCTCCAGGGCCTGATCAGATATATCCGAGGACATTGCGGGAAACTAGAGAGGAAATTGCCGAAGCCCTGGTTGAAATTTAAGAGTTGGGCTGAAATATAGGAGAGGTGCCAGAGAATTGGAGGGTGTTAAAATGCTCTAGACCCGTTGGTAGGCTGCGAGGACTTGTCGAAGATATTGTCCGGAGAAAAGCCGCCTCTCCGACCAGGTAGGGACCAGGAAGGTACACAAAAATGCTGGAGAAACTCAGCGGGTGCAGCAGCATCTATGGAGCGAAGGAAATAGGTGACGTTTCGGGCCGAAACCCCCTCAGCATCTGGAGCAGCGTTTCCTGAGGGGACCAGCCAGAACCAAGGCTTCGGCGGAGGCGCAGCGCTGGAGCGCTATCGCGGAGCGGATCGGGCGATGCCTTGCCTGGGTTGCCGCGCTGGAACTCCGGAATGCTGAGACACAGGTGAACATCGTGGAGCTGCGGGTCCGTGCAGCGGCCAGCCGCGGGCGGCGGCGCTGAACTTTAACATCGGGAGCCTGGGATCTTTCGCCAAGATCGGCAGTAGTGGAGCTCCATCCAGCGCGGCCTGTTGGCTTCGGAAGCCGCGGTCTCCAGTAAGGAAGCGGCCGTTCCAGGTGTCCCAAGCCGCTGAGAGGGTTCTCCCGACGCCGGAGCACCATCACTCGGCGAGAGGGCCTGAAACATCGGGCCGCCATAGCGCCGACTGCAGAGACCTCAATAGGCCCGACTATGGGTGAACAAGGGGATGGGGACTGGACTTTGTGTCTTCCCTCACAGTGAGAACCATTGTGGGGGGATGCTTTTATGTTTATTATTAAATTCTTTAATGTTGAGTCTTATCTTTATTTGTGTGCTGCATGGCAAGTCAAATTTCACTACACCAATTGGTGTATGTGATAATAAATGTCCTTTGTATCATTTGAAGGTCGAGTCGCAGGAAGATAAGGTAGTCAAAAAGGCTTTTGGCACTTTGGCCTTCATCAGTCAGAGTATTGAGTATAGAAGGTGAGAGGTCATGTTGCAGCTGTATAAGATGTTGGTGAGTGCATTTAGAATATTGTGTTCCGTTCTGGGCACCATGTTGTAGGAACAATATTGTCAAGCTTGAAAGGGTTCAGAAAAGATTTACGAATATGTTGCCAGTACTAGAGGGTGTGAGCTATCGGGATAGGTTGAGTAGACTGGGTCTCTATTCCATGGAGCGTAGGACGATGAGGGGAGATCTTATAGAGGTGTACAAAATCATGAGAGGAATAGATTCCTTAGAATAGAATAGGTACTCTTTTACCCAGAGTAGGGAAATCGAGGACCAGAGGACATAGGTTCAAGGTTTTTCACACAGAGAGTGGTGAATCTCTGGAACTCTCTGCCACAGAGGGTAGTTGAGGCCAGTTCATTGGCTATATTTAAGAGGGAGTTAGATGTGGCCCTTGTGGCTAAGGGGATCAGGGGGTATGGAGAGAAGGCAGGTACGGGATACTGAGTTGGATGATCAGCCATGATCATATTGAATGGCGGTGCAGGCTCGAAGGGCCGAATGGCCTACTCCTGCACCTAATTTCTATGTTTCTATGTTTCTAAGGTGAAGTGGAAAGGATTTAATAGGTACCGAGAGGTAACTTTTTCACACAGAGGGCGGTGGGTGTATGGAACAAGCTGCCAGAGGAGATAGTTAAGGCTGGGACTATCCCATTGTTTAAGAAACAGTTGGACAGGTACATGGATAGGACAGGTCTGGAGGGTTATGGACCAAGCGCAGGCAAGTGGACTAGGGTAGCTGGGACATTGTTGGCCGGTGTGGGTGAGGTGGGCTGAAGGGCCTGTTTCCACACTGTAATACTATATGTCTCTATGACATTAAAAAGTGTTAAATTATAATTTCAAAGCCTCTTTGAAAAAGCATAATATCCTCAACAAAAAAATTTCTAGCTCACAATTGCTCAACATGGAGAAGGAGCTTTGGAATGGTAATGAGAAACATAGGAAGTATACATATAAATGACTACCTCCCAAACCATTACCACACGTGCTGTTAAGCCACTCCTGCATTACCTGCGGCAGAGACTGCAAACCTCACAGTGGCTTCAAAGTCATCTCAGCACTACAAAACTAGAATTAAGCAAGTCATCCATGATTTCAAGGGATTGCCAAAAAAAAAGCAAGTATCAATGACATCTATATTACTAAAAGTCTGTTCTTGACTGGCTTTGGCGATCTGTGCTGCAATGTCTGAGAGAACGCCGCCACCTACGGCCGTCATTTTTGGCCACCTCGCTCAGAGCTCCCCTCCGCCGCATGTTGGCCGAGGATTTTCCCAGTCGATGAAAAATGACAGAGATATTAATGATTTTACAAAATTCCCCAATCTCTCTGCTGCCCCCGCTGGCGGCAGGGGGGATGGACTATAAAACTAGGAAGTGGTGTGCCTCAATTAGTCTGCAAGCTGGAGGAAGGCAGAGGGTCACGTTTCTCTGAGCTGTGAATGACACTGAACACATGTCCACACAACTGTGAGTAAGTACCCTTAATGTGGTTTGAAAATGAAAATATGGTTAAAGTAAAAAAAGCGCTGCCTGCAAATAGTTGTTTAGGGGCTTTGGGTTGAAATAAAAAGGCACTCTCTCTCCCCCCCCCCTCTCCTCTCCCCCCCCCCCCCCCCCTTCCTCCCCCCTCTCCCCCCCCCTCTCCTCTCCCCCTCTCCCCCCTCTCCTCTATCCCCCCCTCCTCCTCTCCCCCCCCTCTCCTCCCCCCCCCTCTCCTCTCCCCCCCCTTTCCTCCCCGCCCCCTCCCCCCCTCTCCTCTCCCCCTCTCCTCTCCCCCCTGTCCTCTTCCCCCCTCTCCTCTCCCCCCTCCTCTCCCCCCTCTCCTCCTCCTCCCTCCCTCTCCCTCCCCCTCTCCTCTCCCCCCTCTCCTCCTCCCCCTCCTCTCCTCTCCACTCCCCCTCTCTCTCTCCCCTCTTTTTCTCCCCCTCCATCCCCTCCCCCCCACTAAACCCCCCTTCCCTCCACACATCCCTACCCCCTTCCCTCCACCCCTCCCCCTCCCTGCTCCCCACCTCTCCCCCTCCCCTCACCCCTCTCTCAGCACACCCCTCACTCCCCCCTCTCCTCTCTCCCCCCCCCTCCTCTCCTCTCTCCTCTCCTCTCCCTCTCCTCTCCCCCCTCTCCTCTCCCCACCTCTCCTCTCCCCCCTCTCCTCTCCCCCCTCTCCTCTACCCCCCCTCTCCTCTCCCCCCTCTCTCCTCTCCCCCCCTCCCTCTCTATCTCCCCTCTTTTTCTCCCACTCCTCCCTCCATCCCCTCCCCCACCGTCCCTCCCCTAAACCCCCCTCGCCTCCACACACCCCTACCCCCCTTCCCTCCACCCTCCCCTCACCTCTCCACCTCCCCTCCCCTCTCCCCCCCTCCCCTCACCTCTCCCCACCTCTCACTCTCACCCTCTCTCTATCCTCCCCTCCACCCCCACATTTCCCCTCTCACCCACCCTCCCTCTTCTCCTCCTCGCCACCACCCTCTCTCCCTCTTGCCCCTCTCTCTGTGTCTCTGCCCCTTCTCTCTCTGCCCTCACTCTCTAACCCCCCCCCCCCCTCCCTAGGTGTGACTGCAAGTTGGGGGCTATGCGTCAGTAGATAGGGTGGTTATGGGGTAAAAGGAGCAAATGAATAACATTAATATAATATCAAGGGGGGTAATTAGCGTGAGTGCGAGGGGGGGATAGTTAGTTTGTGTGACGCTGTATGCCGCCCCCTCCCCACAACCGCACTTGGTCTAGTTTCTAATGGAATCAGTGACCTGTATTTAGGTTTAGTTTACTTTAGTTTAGTTTAGAAATACAGCTCGGAAACAAGCCCTTCGGCCAACCAAGTCCGCGCTGACCAGCGATTCCCGCACATTAACACTATCCTACAGACACGAGGGACAAACAAATAATAGCTCTAGAATGAAAAGAGAAATTGGTGGATCTATTCAGCAGGTCAGGCAACATCTGTAGACAGAGAATAACGATGAATTGGCAGAATAATTCATTATATTGTGGAAAAGCTCATTTTTGTTATCATTTCACAAACTTAAAGCCGTGTCTCACGGTGCGAGCTGGCCCACGGGGTACCCCGAGTGAAAGACTTATGGTTGTGTACGAGATTCCAAGTGTATGATCAAGAGTTTAACTGAGCTCCCACGGGTATGACGTTTGCCATTTACTTGTCATTTCTGCGATAACTTTTAAGGGGGTAACTTTTAAATCTCTCCCTGCACGGGAGACCCGACCTTTTCTTGTCAGGTCTCCGTTGTCGTTGTTCTAACATCAAGACCCAGTGTGCGACCTTGCAACACCCGGCGTGGCTTTAATGGCCGCGGGACAATCGCCATCGCCAGCCGGGGGCTTTGACTTTGACTTTGACATCAGAGGGGGGAGAGTGCAGTGGAGAGATAAGTTTTTTTGGCCTTCCATCATAGCAATGTGATGGATGTTTATGTAAAATGTAAATTATGTTGTGTCTGGGGTCTATTTGTTTGTAATGTATGGCTGCAGAAACGGCATTTCGTTTGGACCTCAAGGGGTCCAAATGACAATTAAATTGACTCTTGACTTTTGACTCTCTTGACTCTCTGTGTGAAAAATGTTTTTCTCATCTCGGTCCTAAAAGATTTCCCCCTTATCCTTAAACTGTGACACCTTGTTCTGGACTTCCCCAACATCGGGAACTATCTTCCTGCATCTAGCCTGTCCAACCCTTTAAGAATTTTGTAAGTATCTATAAGATCCCCCCTCAATCTTCTAAATTATAGCAAGTACAAGCCAAGTCTATCCAGTCTTTCTTCATATGAAAGTCCTGACATCCCAGGAATCAGTCTGGTGAACCTTCTCTGTACTCCCACTATGGCAAGAATGTCTTTCCTCAGATTAGGAGACCAAAACTGTACGCAATACTCCAGGTGTGGTCTCACCAAGACCCTGTACAACTGCAGTAGAACCTCCCTGCTCCTATACTCAAATCCTTTTGCTATGAATGCTAACATACCATTCGCTTTCTTCACTGCCTGCTGCACCTACATGCCTACTTTCAATGACTTTTTTTGTGTGCCTACTTTCAATGACTGGTGTGCCATGGCACCCAGGTCTCGTTGCATCTCCCCTTTTCGTAATTGGCGACCATTCAGATAATAGTCTACTTTCCTGTTTTTGCCACCAAAGTGGATAACCTCACATTTATCCATATTATACTGTATCTGCAATGCATTTTCCCCCTCACCCAGCCTATCCAAGTCACCTTGCAGCCTCCTAGCATCCTCCTCACAGGTAGCACTGCCGCCCAGCTTCGTGTCATTTGCAAACTTGGAGATGTTGCATTCAATTCCCTCATCCAAATCATTTTCTATAAGATTCGTCAGACATGATTTACCTTTCATAAATCCATGCTGAATTTGTCCAATGATTTCACCACTTTCCAAATGTGCTGCTATCCCATCTTTAATAACTGACTCTAGTAGTTTCCCCACTACCGATGTTAGACTAACTGGCCTGTAATTCCCCGGTTTCTCTTTCCCTCCCTTTTTAAAAAGTGGGGCTACATTAGCTACCCTCCAATCCTCAGGAACTACTCCAGAATCTAAAGAGTTTTGAAAAATTATCACTAATGCATCCACTATTTCTGCAGCTACTTCCTTAAGTACTCTGGGATAGAGCCTATCTGGCACTGGGGATTTATCGGCCTTTAATCCATTCATTTTACCTAACACCACTTCCCGGCTAACCTGGATTTCACTCAGTTCCTCCATCTCATTTGACCCCCGGTCCCCTGCTATTTCCGGCAGATTATTTATGTCTTCCTTAGTGAAGATAGAACCAAAGTAGTTATTCAATTGGTCTGCCATGTTTTTGTTCCCCATGATCAATTCACCTGTTTCTGACTGCAAGGGACCTACACTAGTTTTAACTAATCTTTTTCTCTTCACATATCTATAAAAACTTTTGCAGTCAGTTATAATGTTCCCTGCCAGTTTTCTTTCGTAATCTATTTTCCCTTTCCTAATTAAGCCCTTTGTCCTCCTCTGCTGGACTCTGAATTTCTCCCAGTCCTCTGGTAGGCTGCTTTTTCTGGCTAATTTGTATGCTTCATCTTTTGCTTTGATACTATCCCTGATTTCCCTTGTTATCCACGGATGCACTACCTTCCCTGATTTATTCTTTTGCCAAACTGGGATGAACAATTGTTGTAGTTCATCCATGCAGTCTTTAAATGCCTTCCATTGCATATCCACCGAAAACCCTTTAAGAATCAATTGCCAGTCTATCTTGGCCAATCATCACGCATCATGTAGTTAGAAGACCAGCAGGCGAAGGTTTGCTATATTTTAATTGAATTTACTGCCAGTCTACACACTGCGGGGAGACGGGAGATGAAATCTTTGAATGTGGACGGATGTCTCCGCGCCTGCTCATTCTAAGCGGAATATATTTTTAATTGCCTTTCAAGCCGGGCTTTGGTTTTATTCCTTATTTTTGTTTATTCACACACACTTTTCGTGTGTGAGTGCGGAGAAGTCCATGCTGTTCTTTCACGTCAGTTGCGCATCAGATTGTTGGGAGACGGAGCTCAGGGTTCGCCTCCTGAGCTGCTTTGGTGCCCAGGCGTGTTGAGGTGGAGGGAGGGTTGGGGGGGGGGGGGGGGGGGTGGATGCTCGGGCGTCATTAATCTGTCTGGGGTGACAAGGCTCTTAGGTTAGGTTGGGATCATTCTCTGCTGGATGATCTTAGTGTGGGAGACAAGTGTAGGAGAGGTGTACTGACTGTCTCCAAAGCTGCTGTGTCTCCCTATCTCTGGGATAGCAGGGGGTGATTAAACAGCACAATACCCCCCACCCCCTCCACGCCAACACGAAGGGCAATGATCCCAAGGCTTTAGCGTCAGAAACAGCGGGCAGGGCGACAATCACCCGCCATAAAGCGAGAGAGATCATGCACTATTGTAGGTCTCCTTTGCATGTCGGTGTTTCTGTCTTTCTCCATCTCATTGTTGGCCCTGTCTGTCGCCACCCCCACCCCCACCGCTTCCCGGCCATGTGTCTGACCCCTTCCCTCCCCTCACCAGCTCCCCGCCCATTGCATCAAGCGCGGGAGCTTTGCATTGTCTTCACGTCGGCGATGCCAGCAGGTCCCTGGGGCGGATGCTTGGGTGAAATCATTGGACAAAGTCAGCATGGACCGGTGGGGGTGGGATGGGAGTCAGCGGGCATGCCGACTCTGCCACACCATGGGCCGCTGCCAACCAAGCCAGCCGTCCATTATGGGCAATCACTACCGAAGTGTCTGCCCACACATTCAGTACACTTGTCTCCCGTACTAAGTCACCCCCAACCCCCCCACCCCCCTCCCCTCCCTCTTCCCCCCACCCCCACCTTTCCCTCCCAACTCCAATCCCGTCCCAACCCCCTGGGAAACTGAAGGGAGCGACAATCAACTGCCACGGATACAAATAATGTCACTCAAGAAAGGGCAGGTGCTGGTTGACAAAAAGTGAACACACGGTGCTGGAGTTACACAAAGACGTAGCAGAAATTTGGAAACGTCATCCCATCACCCATTCCTTCTCTGCAGAGATGCTGCCTGCCCGCTGAGTTAAAGAGTGCCCACGGTAGACTCACGAGTCACTAAGGTAAACTCACGGGCCACTACATTCTTACGAGTTTAAATGTTTCAATTTTTAATTTCAGCAGTATATTTTAATCGTGGAAAACTTTAAACATGTTTGAATTTTTTCAAGAGTTAACAAGTTTCACGGGAACCAGCCATTAGCGTCACGAGTCGCTAAGTTGCGTCCACGAGTTCCAACGTTCCCGCTACGTTAATTGTACGTGTTTACGAGTTAAATTTGTTTTAAACTCGGGGTACCTCGTGGGTCAACTCGCACCGTGAGACAGGGATTTTAGAAATGAGCAAATCCATTCGCACAAGTCTTAGGAAACCCTTGGCCTAGTTCTTCAGTATTCTTCAAAACATTATTTATAGATAACTCACAGAAATGCTGAGGACTTGGATTCCAATGCATGAATGTACATACCGGTAAATCCTTTCCTGGTTGGAACAGCATGTCTTCACTTATAAAAAGGCCACGGCTTGTCAATAGTACCAAATGTCGATTTGTCATGATAATATCCAGCAAAGAAATTTGACAAACTGAAGACAAAAACAATGTGTAGCAATTAATCAACTGAACAACTATGAAACAAGAATTGGTTTATGCATCAAATTAAGAAAATTCTATCAGGTGTCCTAATTTTGTTTTGAAACATTTTAAAAAGAAACTATTCACCCTCTAAAAAAATAGGGTTGAAGCAATTTTTCATCTCTCTCGGGATATCATGAGTCTTTTGATGGTCCAGGGTGCTGGAAAGAAAGGCCTTTAATATTTTTATGCAGAGATAGCCAGATTCTTGATAAGCAAGTGGGTAAAAAATTACTTGAGGCTCAGTTGAGCATATAATCAGAATAGTCGTGATTTTATTGAATGAGAGATTACGGTCAAGGGGCTTCCTAACTCCTGAATTATATGTTTGCGTGTATGTAGATACACATATACTTGGAATATAGTATACATAGTAGAAAGACAAAACAATATATTTTACACAATGAACAATCTGTATCTTTTCAAGTACATTTGTTTTAGCTTTAATAAATATCTGAATCATTCAATTTGGGGGATAGGTTCTTGACAATTTCTTGTATAATTATTGTGCATGTTCAATTTCAATGGTCACTGGACCAAGTGGGACCCGGGTTGAGGATGGAGGGGGGGGGGGGGCGGCCTGCGGCGTCACACACACTAACCAACCCCACCCCCCCCCCCACCCCCACCCCCACACACACACACACACACACACACACACACACACACACACACACACACACACACACACACACACACACACACACACACACACACACACACACACACACACACACACACACACACACACACACACACACACGCACACACACACACACACACTAACTACCCCCCGCACACAAGCACACTAACCACCCCCCTTGAAATTATATTAATATATTATTCATTGGCTCTTTTTCTCTTTTTACCCCATCCATGCCCTATCCACTGACGCATGGCCTCCAACTCGCAGGCGCGTCTAGAGAGGGAGTGGGGATAGAGAGTGAGAGCAGAGAGAGAGAGGAGGCAGAGACAGAGAAAGGGGGAGCAGAAAAAAAGAGAGAGGGGGGGGAGGGAAGGAGGGGGGGGGGGGAGGGGGAGAGAGAGGTGGTGGGCGAGGGGGGGAGAGGTTTAGGGGAAAGAGGGGTGGGGGAGAGAGGGGTGGAGAGAGAGAGGGGGGGAGAGGTGGGGAGAGAGAGGGGGGGAGAGAGGGTGGGGAAGAGAATGGGGGAAGAGGGGCAGAGAGGGGGGGAGGAGGAGGGAGAGAGAGTGGGAGAGAGAGGGGGTGGCCCAGGCTGAGGGGGAGAGAGAGGGGGGGGAGGCCCGAGCTTTGAGGGGGGAGAGGGGGGGGGGGGGAGGCCCGGGCTGTGGGGGAGAGCGGGGAGGAGAGAGACACGAGCCGAGGTGTCGACCAAAGGAGCGCATGTTGGGCCAAAGCAGTCTGGGCGGGCTGCGGGCGGGCCTGGGATGGGCGTGCTTCGACCAAAGCTCTCGGCAGCTCTCGTGTGCCCTCGGGAAACCCGAGCCGAGGCGCGAGCATGCTTCAACCAAAGCTGTCGAGAGTTCAACTGGGCGACTTTCAGGTAATTTCAGGTAAGCCTATTTTTGACTCCAGGGGGTAAACCTCTACCAGAATATATAAGCGCGTTGTTTCTTCGAGCAGATGTGATAACACACAAACAAATAAATACACACACACATCCAAGGTCAGAGTTTTATAGGTGTAAGGATTCTGCTGGAAGTATTTCCTATTCAATGTGGAGCTTTAAATTGTGATTCAGTGAATTTTTAAATCTTTCCTCCAAAGTACCAAATAAATTATCTGAGTACCATAATTTGCCCCAATTGTGCTGTACACAGCAACAAATGATATTTTTTTCATTCACATATGCTGCCTTACCCATTGATTTATTTTTGCTCAAGGTTCCATATTCCAGTCTCTTGTGCCTGCCCTACGCACAGACAAGTTTCATACTTGTAACCTACTCCACAATGGATAATCAGTCCGGGTGCAGGTTCTCGACCCGAAACATGCACTGGAGAAGCAACAGGATCATCTGGGAAACAAGAGTTACCTGGACAGGACCTACAGGAAGATTGTTACACCGAAGATACCCAAAGAGAGAAGGTGGGTGATGATGGGGAAGGGAAGGTAGCGTGGAGTACATGAGACCCCGGGGGATGTACCTCTTGAAAACATGTTCATCCTCTTGGAAGCTGTTGGGATAGGAGACACTGTCATTATGAGTCAAAGTGTGGCGCTGAGGCAAAACTGAAGAGCCAGACGTCAGGCAGAGCCGTGGTCATCGGGGACTCCATCGTGAGGTACAGACAAGGGTTTCTGCGTCAACAGGCAGGATTCAAGGATGGTCTCTTTGCCTCCCTGGTGCCAGGATCCAGGACATCACGGAACAATTGCAGGGCATCCTCAAGGGTGAAGGTGAGCAGCCGGAAGTGATAGAGCATGTCGGCACAAATGACATCGGGAAGAAGAGGAACGGTATTCTGCAGCGTGAATTGAGAGAACTCGGAAGATGTAAAGCAGGACCTCGAGGGTGGTTATCTCCGGTTTGCTTCCAGTTCCTCGTGCTGGTGAGGGTAGGAACAGGAAGATAGGGGATCTGAATGTGAGACTGAGGAGCTGGCGCGGGAAGCAGGGATTTAGATTCTTAGACCACTGGGATCTGTTTTTGGGGAAGGGTGAATGGTACAAAAAGGACGGGTTGCACCTTAACAGGAAGGGGACCAGCATTCTGGCAGGCAGGTTTGTCATGACTACACGGGTGGGTTTAAACTAAATAGTGGGGTGGGAAGAGACCAACTGGAGATATAAGGATGGAGTTAAAGGGAAAAAGAGAATATAAGAAAAGTTAAGAAAGACACCAGAATTAACAGGGCAGAAAGCTCAGGAAGGGAAATAGGAATCAATGTGAAAGGTGAGGGGAGTAATGGATTAAAAGTATTATATATTAAAAGTATTATATGTACTAAGTATAAGAAATAAAGTAGATGAGCTTGAGGCTCAGTTAGAAATTGGCAAGTATGATGTTGGTGGAATTATAGAGACATGGCTGCAAGAGGACCAGGGCTGGGAACTGAATATTCAAGGGTATACGTCCTATCGAAAAAAACAGAGAGGTGAGCAGAGGGGGTGGGGTAGCTCTGTCAGTGAGGAATGAAATTCAGTCCATTGCAAGGGGTGGCATAGCATCAGGAGAAGTACAGTCAGTATGGATAGAACTGAGGAAGTAAGGGTAAAAAGACCCTAATGGGAGTAATCTACAGGCCAACAAACAGTATCCTGGATATAGGGTGCATGTTAAATCAAGAATAAAAACTGGCATGTCGCAAAGGTAATGCTATGGTTGTTATGGGAGATTTCAACATGCAGGTAGACTGGGAATCAGGTTGGTGCTGCACCCCATGAAGGAAGTTTGTGGAGTGCCTCCGTGATGGATTCTTAGAGCAACTTGTACTGGGGCCTACCAGGGAGAAGGCAATTCTGGATTTAGTGTTGTGTAATGAACTGGATTTGATAAGGGAACTTGAAGCAAAGGAGCCATTTGGAAGTAGTGACCATAATATCTAGAATTAGTTTTAATCTACAATTTGAGAGGGAGAATGAAAAATTGGAAGTAACAGTATTACAGTTGAACAAAGGGGACTATGGAGCCACGAGGGAGGAGCTGGCCAAAGTTGACTGGAAAATTACCCTAGCAGGGATGACAGTGGAACAATAATGGCAGGTATTTCTGGGAATAATACAGAAGGTGCAGGATCAGTTCATTCCACAGGGGAAGAAAGATTCCAAGGGGAGTAAGTGGCGAAGATGTCTGACAGGGAAAGTCAAGGACAGTATAAAAATAAAAGAGAAGTGTAACATAGCAAAGATGAGCGGGAGGCCAGAGGATTGGGAAACTTTTAAAGAGCAACAGAAGATAACTAAAAAGGCAATACGGAGGGGGGAGGGGGGAGATGAGGTGCGAAGGCAAGCTAGCCGAGAATATAAAAGAGGATACAAAAAGCTTCTTTAGGTATGTGAACAGGAAAAAATTAGTTAACATCAAAGTTAGACCCTTGAAGACTGAAAGGTGAATCTATTATGGGGTACAAGGAAATGGCAGACGAGTTGAACAGGTACATTGGATCCATCTTCACTTAGGAAGACACAAACAATCTCCCTGATATACTAGTGGCCAGAGGATCTCGGGTGACAGAGGAACTGAAGGAAATTCGCAATAGGCAGGAAATGGTGTTGGGTAGACTGATGTGACTGAAGGCTGATAAATCCCCAGGGCCTGGTTCTCTGCATCCCAGGGTACTACAGGAAGTGGCCTTTGGAAATGTGAACGCATTGGTGATCATCTGCATGATCACCTTTAACTAAGATGGCGCCTGCCTGTGGCGACATTTTGCCAGCAGTTCAACAGAAGAGAATTATTTATAACTTCACTCAACTCACCTGGATCAGAGGAATGGCAGAAATCGGCGCCATAATGGACAAGCTGCTAGTGCACTTGAATGCAGTAGCGATATCGCGATCTCCGCAGCTGCGGGAGCCCCCGACTGTAAATGACCCCTCGATCGCTGGAGAACACCAGACCCGATTGAGGATCACATATACTGTACCTGGAAACACCGGGAAGACCTCCGGAGCCGACGGGCAGGATCTTCCAGGAGCAATGGATCTGGAGCTGCCGACTGTGAGGGAATCCCCGATCGCAACAGAGCTGGAGCTGCTGTCTGCAAGGGAATCCCCATTCCAGAGCAGGTTCGCAGAAACAGCAGGTACAGTAAACACAGTACCTGGAAACAACAGAGAGGCCTCCATTGTGTCCAGAAACGTGGCCGTTGGGCAGGACTTCAGGTCAGACATGCGCAGGGGACTTCGACCTCCTCTCCCAACTATCCTACTGGCCAATGTACAGTCCATTGAAAACAAAGTGGAGGACTTAAGGGCAAGGCTGCTTTACCAAAGGGAGCTGAGGGAATGCTCTGTGTTCTGTTTCACAGAGACATGGCTCACCCCCAGCTCTCCAGACTCAGCAGTCCAGCCTGAAGGGTTCTCCATCCACCGTATGGACCGTACACTGGCATCTGGGAAAGGGAGAGGAGGGGGCATCTGTCTCATGGTCAACTGTGCGTGGTGCTCAGACGTGGCCGTCCTATCCAACTCCTGCTCTCCACACCTGAAACACCTGGCTGTGAAGTGCTGTCCTTTCTACCTATCGAGGGAATTCACCTCCATCATTCTGACCGCGGTCTACATCCCACCCCAGGTTGATGTCCATCTGGCACTGGGGGAGCTGCACGCCGTAGTCAACAAGTACCAGACGGCTTAGCCCAAGGCATTTAACACCATAGCTGGGAACTTCAACAAAGCCAACCTGAAGAAATCGCTCCCTATGTTCCACCAACATGTCTCCTGCAGCACCAGAGGATCAAACACCCTCGACCATTGCTACACGACCATCAAAAACACCTATCGCTCTATCCCTCGCCCTCACTTCGGTAAATCCGGCCAAACTGCGGTGCTGCTGCTTCCTGCCTACAGGCAGCAATTGAAGAGCGAACCTCTTGAGGCGAGGACTGTATAGAGCTGGTCGGGGGAGTGTGGTGGGGGGGGGGGGGGGGGGGGGGGGGGGGGGGAGTTTGAGGAGCAACACCAGGACTGTTTGTTGTCTGTAGACTGGGCAATATTCAGGGACCCGGCAACAAAGCGTCCCAACAAAAACCTTCCCGAGTGTTTCCTAACCAGAAGCCTTGGATGAACCATGAGATCCGCACTCTTCTGAAGTCCAGATCCCGGGCATTCAGGTCTGGAGATGCAGAGGTCTACAAGGAGTCCAGATTAGACCATGGTAAGGCCACCAAAAAGGCCAAAATGGACCTGCTCCAAGCTGGAGGATGAGACGGATGTTTGGCAACCGTGGCAGGGCTTGAATGCCATCACCTCCTACAAGGCAAAATCAGGAGGCAGCTCAATTGTCAGCAAAGTATCACTCCCCGATGAGCTCAATGCGTTTTATGCACGCTTTGATAGGGAGAATACTGTGCCTTCCCACGCCCCCCCATTTGCCGTGATGGTGTTTCAGTCAGTCACAGAGGCTGATGTCAAAAGATCCTTCAGGGGGGCGAACCCTCGGAAAGTGCCTGGACCTGAATGTATACCCGGCCGTGTTCTAAAACCCTGTGCAGACCAACTGGCTGGAGTTTTTACGGACATTTTCAACCTCTCACTTCTGAGGTCTGAGGTTTCCACCTGCTTTAAAAGGGCATCACTAATACCGGTGCCCAAGAAGAGCAAGGTGACGTGCCTCAATGACTATCGACCAGTGGCGCTAACAGGTCTGTGGTGATGAAGTGCTTTGAGAGGTTGATTATGGCGCATATCAACTCCTACCTCGATAAGAACGACCAACCGCAGTTCGCTTATCGCCACAACAGATCAACGGTGGAATTGATCTCATTGGCTCTCCACTCCGCTCTGGACCACTTGGACAACAGAAACACATATGTCAGGCTGTTATTCATTGACTACAGTTTAACACCAGCATCCCCTCCCAGCTGGTTAACAAGCTCTCAGATTTGGGTCTCTGCGCATCCCTCTGCAATTGGATCCTCGACTTCCTCATCCACAGACCATAGTCTGGCCGTATTGGTGGAAATGTGTCATCCTCTATAGCAATCAGCACAGGAGCACCTCAAGGCTGCGTGCTCAGCCCCCTGCTGTACCCCCTCTGTACTCATGACTGGACATAGCTGGACAAAGTGCGAACTCCATCATCAAGTTCGCCGACGACACCACTGTTGTGGGACAAATCACTGATGGTGATGTGTCAGAGTATAGAAGTGAGATCGACCGATTGACCAAATGGTGCCAGCACAATAACCTGGCTCTCAACACCAGCAAAACCAAGGAACTGATTGTGGACTTTGGGAGGGGTAGGATAGGGACCCACAATCCCGTTTATATCTACTGGCCGATGGTGGAAAGGGTCAAGAACTTCAAATTCCTGGGTATGCATATTTCCGAAGATCTTTCCTGGTCCCAGCACAATGATGCAATTATAAAGAAAGCACATCAGCACCTCTACTTCCTGAGAAGATTATGGAGAGTCGGTATGTCAAAAAGGACACTCTCAAACTTCTACAGGTGCACAGTAGAGAGCATACTGACTGGTTGCATCGTGGCTTGGTTCAGCAACTTGAGCGTCCAGGAGCAGAAAAGAATGCAGGAAGTTGTGACCACTGCCCAGTCCATCATCGGCTCTGACCCCACCATCGAAGGGATCTATCGCAGTCGCCTCCTCAAAAAGGCTGCCAACATCATCAAGGACCCGCACCATCCTGGCCACACACTCATCTCTCCGCTGCCATCAGGTGGAAGGTACAGGAGCCTGAAATCTGGTACATCCAGGTTTAGGAACAGCTTCTTCCCCACAGCCATCAGGCTATTAAACTCACCATCAAATAAACTCTGAGCTATAACAGCCTATTGCAATTTATCTGTTTATTTACAGTGGCTTGCAAAAGTATTCATACCCCTTGAACTTTTCCACATTTTGTCACGTTACAACCACAAACGTAAATGTATTTTATTGGGATTTTATGTGATAGACCAACACAAAGTGGCGCATAATTGTGAAGTGGAAGGAAAATGATACATGTTTTTCAAATATTTTTACAAATAAAAACTGAAAAATGTGGCGTGCAAAAGTATTCAGCCCCCTTTACTCTGATACCCCTAAATAAAATCCAGTGTAACCAATTGCCTTCAGAAGTCACCTAATTAGTAAATAGAGTCCACTTGTGTGTAATCTAATCTCAGTATAAATACAGCTGTTCTGTGAAGGCCTCAGAGGCTTGTTAGAGAACATTAGTGAACAAACAGCATCATGAAGCCCAAGGAACACACCAGGCAGGTCAGGGATAAAGTTGTGGAGAAGTTTAAAGCAGGGTTAGGTTATAAAAAAATATCCCAAGCTTTGAACATCTCACGGAGCACTGTTCAATCCATCAACCGAAAATGGAAAGAGTATGGCACAACTGCAAACCTACCAAGACATGGCTGTCCACCTAAACTGACAGGCCGGGCAAGGAGAGCATTGATCAGAGAAGCAGCCAAGAGGCCCATGGTAACTCTGGAGGAGCTGCAGAGATCCACAGCTCAGGTGGGAGAATCTGTCCACAGGACAACTATTAGTCGTGCACTCCACAAATTGGGCCTTTATGGAACAGTGGCAAGAAGAAAGCCATTGTTGAAAAAAGCCATAAGAAGTCCCGTTTGCAGTCTGCCACAAGCCATGTGGGGGACACAGCAAACATGTGGAGGAAGATGCTCTGGTCAGATGAGACCAAAATTGAAGTTTTTGGCCTAAATGCAAAACGCTATGTGTGGCGGAAAACTAACACTGCACATCACCCTGAACACACCATCCCCACTGTGAAACATGGTGGTGGCAGCATCATGCTGTGGGGATGCTTTTCTTCAGCAGGGACAGGGAAGCTGGTCAAAGTTGATGGGAAGATAGATGGAGCCAAATACAGGGCAATCTTGGAAGAAAACCGGTTAGAGTCTGCAAAAGACTTGAGACTGGGGCGTAGGTTCACCTTCCAGCAGGACAACGACCCTAAACATACAGCCAAAGCTACAATGGAATGGTTTAGATCAAAGCATATTCATGTGTTAGAATGGCCCTGTCAAAGTCCAGACCTAAATCCAATTGAGAATCTCTGACAAGACTTGAAAATTGCTATTCACAGACGCTCTCCATCCAATCTGACTGAGCTTGAGCTATTTTGCAAAGAAGCATGGGCAAAAATTTCAGTCTCTAGATGTGCAAAGCTGGTAGAGACATACCCCAAAAGACTTGCAGCTGTAATTGCAGTGAAAGGTGGTTCTACAAAGTATTGGCTCAGGGGGGCTGAATACTTTCGCACGCCACACTTTTCAGTTTTTTATTTGTAAAAAAACTTGAAAACCATGTCTCATTTTCCTTCCACTTCACAAGTATGCACCACTTTATGTTGGTCTATCACATAAAATCCCAATAAAAAACATTTACGTTTGTGGTTGTAACGTGACAAAATGTGGAAAGGTTCAAGGGGTATGAATACTTTTGCAAGCCACTGTATGTGTGTCTGCTATATAGGCACACTGAACTATTCTGTATCTATCCTTACATGCTTTATTTATTTATTTTTTTATATAAAGACCCGACTCGGCCCCGAAGCTGTGGCGGCGGCGGCAGCGGAGACCCGACTTGGCCCCGAAGCTGTAGCAGCGGCAGCAGCAGCGGAGGCCCGACTCGGCCCCGAAGCTGTAGCAGCGGCAGCAGCAGCGGAGGCCCGACTCGGCCCTGGAGCTGTGGCGGCGGCAGCAGCAGCGGAGACCCGACTCGGCCCCGAAGCTGTGGCAGAGGCAGCGACCACCCGCGGAGTTTGAACCGTCGCCTCGGAGCAGAGGGAGAACAAAGAGGGAAGAGACAGAGACTTTAAGATTTTGCCTTCCACCACAGTGAGGAGATGTTTGGTGAACTCACTGTGGTGGATGTTAAATTTGTGTTGATTGTGTGTTTTTGTCATTTTTTAAATTATATGTATGACTGCAAGGAAACAAAATTTCGCTCAGACCGAAAGGTCTGAATGACAATAAACGAATCTAATGTAATCTAATCTAATCTAATACTCTGTTGTGCTGCAGCAAGCAATAATTTATTGTCCTATCTGGGACACATGACAACAAACTCACTTGACTTGACTTGATGTTCTATAGATTCAGGATCAGTTCCTGTGGATTGGAGGGTAGCTAATGTTATCCCAATTTTTCAGAAAGGAGGGAGAGGAAAAACAGGGAATTATAGACCAGTTAGCCTGACATCAGTGGTGGGGATGATGCTGGAGTCAATCATAAAAGATGAAATAGCGGCACATTTGGATAGGAGTAACAGGATCTGGCCCAGTCAGCATGGATATACAAAGGGGAAATCATGCTTGACTAATCTTCTGGATTTTTTTGAGGATGTAACTAGAAAAATGGACAAGGGAGAGAGTGGATGTAGTGTACCTCGACTTTCAGTAAGCATTTGATAAGGTCCTACATAGTGGATGAGTGGGCAAAATTAGAGTACACCAGACCAAGTGCAGACCCGCCGGGTCTGTTCCCCCAACGCGCGGAGGAGGGGGAGGAGAGGGAGAGGGGTGAGGAGAGGGAGATGGAGAGGGGGAGGAGAGAGGGGTGGAGGACGGGAGGAGAGAGGGATGGGGGAGGGGGGAGAGAGGTGGGGAAGGGGGGGAGGAGGGAGATGGGGTAGGGGAGGGAGGGGGCAGAGTGTGGAGGGTGGGGGAGATGGGTGGGGGAGAGAGAGGGGAAAGAGTGGGGAGGCAGAGTGGGAGGGGTGGGTGGGAAGGAGTGGGGAGGGAGGGGGAGAGGGGTAGGGGAGTAGTGGAAGAGGGACAGAGGGATAGGGGAAGGGGGGGGGGAGAGAGAGGGGAGGGAGGGGAAGAGAGAGGGATTGGGAAGGGTGAGAGAGAGGGGTGGGGTAAGGGGGGAGAGAAGTGGAAGAGTGGGGAGGGGAGTGGTAGGGGGAGTGTGGTGGATGAGGGACAGAGGGGTAGGGGGGAAGGGGGTGGGGGGAGAGAGGGAAGGGGGACGGGAGGGGAGTGATGGGGAGGGGGAGAGAGATGTGGGGGAGGGGGGGAGGAGGGATGTGGTGGGAGGAGTGAAGGGGGGAGAGGGAAAATGGGGGGATGGGGGGGAGAGAGGGATGGGGGTGGGAGGAGGGAGGGGGGAGTAGAGGGAGATGGAGATGGGGAGGAGAGAGGGATGGGGAGAGAGAGGGAAGGAGATTGAGAGGGGGAGAGATAAGGGGAGAGAGAAGGGGGAGAGAAGGTGTAGGGAGAGAGAGAGCAGGTGTAGGGAGAGAGAGAATGGGGAGAGAGGGGGGGGAGAGAGAGGGGGGGAAATAGTGGGGAGGGAGAGTGGAAGGGGGAGAGGTAGGGACAGTCCATCTGTTCCCCATTCCCTATCACCCCCAATCCTCTTTCTCTATTCCCACACACGTGATGACGCGCTTCGACAGGCTGCGGGAGTGGGGGGGAGGAGCTGGGGCTGGGTCTGCTGCAAAAGCATATGTAAATGGATCCATTCCGATTGGACATCTATGAGCATTGGGCATTGTGACATCACACGATGGAGCGTTCACCAACATTCTATGGATGAGAAGCTTTTTTTTTGTATTTTGGTGGGGGGGGTGGGGGGGAAGGATTTTATTAAAAATGTGTACATAAACACGACAAAATTTAATCAGGAATGGATAGATATATGATAGATATGATATGATAAGATAAGGTATTGTGGGTAGGGTGCTGACATTGATAGAAAATTGGTTGGCAGACAGGAAACAAAGAGTAGGGATTAACGGGTCCCTTTCAGAATGGCAGGTAGTGACTAGTGGGGCACCGCAAGGCTCGGTGCTGGGACTGTAGATATTTACAATACACATTAATGATTTAGATGAATGGATTAAAAGTAACATTAGCAAATTTGCAGATGATACAAAGCTGGGTGGCAGTGTGAACTGAGAGGAGAATGCAATAAGGATGCAGGGTGACCTGGGCAGGTTGGGTCACCAGTCAATAGTCAGATTTATTCGTCACATGCACAATGAAGTGCAGTGAAATGAACTTGCCAGCAGCAGTACAATAAAAAAGAACAACAAAAGAAAAAAGAGAAATAAAAAATGTAACACAAAACATCCACCACAGCATTCATCACTATGGCGGAAGGCACAAGTTTAATCAGTCCTCCTCCATTTTTCCCCGTGGTCGGGACCATAAACTTCCGCAGACGCCGCTGCGGGCTGCCAGATGTGCAGACAAAGTAAGTCCTGAATTGGTGCTTCCCAACCGGAGACACCTTGAAGGTGTTGCAGGCAGCTCATCTCCAGGGATTCCCAGCGAGGGATCCCGCTCCAGATGGTAAGTCCCCACTGCACCCATGGCTAGAAGCACCGCAGAACGCGGCTTCAAAAGATGTTGTAGGCTGCGGGCCGGCGGTCGGTGCTCTTCTCCAGTGATCCCCGGTGATGGATCCCGCTCAGGATGGTAAGTCCCCGCTACGCCCGCGGTTAGAAGCACCGCAGAGCACGGCCTCAAGCTGATGCAATCCGTGGGTCGGCGGTCGGAGCTCTTATCATCCAGCGATCCCCAACGAGGGATCCGGACGCAGCGGCCGCTGCTGAAGCTCCAGGCCCGTCTCTGGGAAAGGCCGTACCGATGCTTGGTTATAGGCCGCGAGGGGGGCGATATGGAAAAAGTTGATTCTCCGTGGAGGTGACCGAAAGCGGTTTTCCCCTTACCCCCCCACACCACCTCCCATACAAGACACACCGAGAAACATTAAAAACACACAATTGGACATACCAAAAAAACAAAAAAAGTAGAAAATGACTATCATGCTGCTGGCAGGGCAGCCGTCTTGCAGCGCCCCCACTGACCTTTTGTGAGTGGGCAGATGCATGGCAGATGCAGTTTAACATGGATAAATGTGAGGTTATCCACTTTGGTGGCAAAAAAAGGAAGGCAGACTTTATATCTGAATGGTGTCAAGTTGGGAAAAGGGGAAGTACAACGAGATCTGGGGGGTCCTTGTTCATCATGCAGTACACAGGCGGTGAAAATAAGGCATGTTGGCCTTCAGGTTGAGTGTAGCAGGAGAAACTCAACGGTGCAGCAGCATCTATGAAGCGAAGGAAATAGGCAACGTTTCGGGCCGAATTCTTTCGGCCCGAAACGTGTATTTCCTTCGTTCCTAGATGCTGCTAACAAGCTGAGTTTCTCCAGCTTTTTTGTGTAACCTTCGATGCATCTGCAGGAGCAGTTGTACAGGGCCATAGTGAGACCACACCTGGAGTATTGTGTGCAGTTTTGGTCTCCAAATTTGAGGAAGGACATTCTTGCTATTAGACAATAGACAATAGGTGCAAGAGTAGGCCATTTGGCCCTTCAAGCCAGCACCGATTGACAGAGTTATTGAGGGAGTGCATCGTTTTGAGGGATTGTACTCAATCGTATTGAGTGCCTCCATATTGAGGGAGTGCATCGTAGGTTCACAAGGTTAATTCCCGGGATGGCAGGACTGTCATATGTTGATAAAATGGAGCGGCTGGGCTTGTATATTCTGGAATTTAGAAGGATGAGAGGAAATCTTATAGAAACATATAAGATTATTAAGGGATTGGACACGCTAGAGGCAGAAAACATGTTTCCGATGTTAGGGGAATCCAGAACCATGGGCCACAGTTTAAGAATAAGGGGTAGGCCATATAGAACGGAGATGAGGAATAACTTTTTCACCCAGAGAGTTGTGAATCTGTGGAAATCTCTGCCTCCGAATGCAGTGGAGGCCAATTCGCTGGATGCTTTCAAGAGAGTTAGATAGAGCTCAAAGATAGCGGAGTCAGGGGATTTGGCAAGGAGGCAGGAACGGGGATGATTGTGGATGATCAGCCATGATCATATTGAATGGCGGTGCTGCATCGAAGGGCCGAATGGCCTACTCCTGCACTTATTGTCTGTTGTATATTGTCTAGTGTTCCTCCAGTTCACTTTTTGCTTGAGGTAACTTGCCCCTGGATGAAGAGGCAACAAAGTCTCTGCACTTTCATGCACACCTGACTCCAACTGTTATCAATTTAACGTTTTTAGATATGACTTTCAGAGACATTTAAAAATATTTTTATAAACAAAACAATTTGAAACTAGAATTCATTAAAGAGAAAATACCCCAAAAATAATCTTGTTCTCTGTTTACTGTAAACTTACTGTCCCATTTTAGGAATTTCTACCAAACATATTGATAAAAAATAATGAATGAATAAAAATTACCTCCTGTGATTAAAGCACAAATGACTGGTTTGATATCATACCACTTGTCATGCATTGATGTGAATGCACTCTTTGTTACTAAAAGGAAAATACCTGAAATGAAACATAAGAGATCAGTCATTAAATATTGCAAGTAATGTTTTTTTGCTTAAAAGATTAAGGACTAAAATATAATTTACCCAAAAAATTCTAAGCTAAAATGGCACCGTATGTCAACAATGCCTTTACTGTACAAATTTTCTGCATGTATCTTCTGCAAAGGGCTTGATCTCTGAAAGAATATTCCTCTCCGTGTCCCCCGCCCGATGGTAGAACATGGCAGCGTCGGCCATTATCGTCGCGCGGGGCACGCAATGAGAAGGTGGCCCTCGTGGCCATTACTTCCTCTGGGAAACCTGCCCCGGGCGCAGCGAGTGAAAAAGTCATTGCCCTCCCTCTGTCCCGCTGCAAACCGAACGCACTGCCAGTTGCGCCACTCGCAAGTCCTTTGAATAAACCTTGCGAGCGGGCAAGCGAGCTTTGAAAAAGACCTTGCGACCCCCCCTCCCCTCTCTCTCTCCCCCCTTTCTCTCCCCTAGACTCTCTCTCCCCATCTCTCTCTCTCTCTTTCTCTCTCTCCCACACCTCTCTCTCTCCCTCATTCTCTCTCCCTCTCTCTCTCTCCCTCCCCCCCTCCTCTATCTCTCTCCCTCCCCCTCTCTCTCTCTCCCTCCTCCCCCTCTCTCTCCCCCCATCTCTCTCTCCCTCGCTCCCCCCTCTCTCTCTCTCCCCCTTCCTCACCCCCACCTCCCCAGCCCTCCCCCACCCTTCCTCCCTAAACCCCCTCCCCCCTCTCCTCCACACATTCCCCTCCCCAACCCCTTTCCCTCCACCCTCCCACCCCCCCCTCTGCCACCCTCCCGCTCCTCCTCCCTTCCACCCCCCCTCTCCCTCTGTCTCTTGCCCTTCTATCTCTGCCTCTCTCACTGTCTCTCCCCATTCTCTCTCTGCCCTCACTCTCTACACCCCCCCCCGCCTCCCTCTCTAGACGCACCTGTGAGTTGGGAGCTATGCGTCAGTGGAGAGGGCGGTTATGGGGTAAAAGGGGCTAATTAATAATATTAATATAATATGAAGAGGTGTGGGGGTGGTTAGTGTGTGTGACTCCGGATGCCGCTCCGCATCCCCCCCTCCCCCGCCACAGCAAACGCGCGTTGGGGGAACAGACCCAACGGGTCTGCACTTGGTCTAGTAATACAATAATATTAAAGTTCTGATCTTGAGAATATCACATTTTTGAATTTTCAAGGCAGTCTGGGTATTTATTACTATTTCCGTCACAACAGTCAATTTTGTAATTAGCTACAATTAGGTAATTAACTAATTATATGCTTTATTTTCAGGTCATCCAAGTAGGATGTTTTGTATTTGTTTCAGAATGCTTCAATCTGCAATAACTGAAAATTTCATTCAGTTCTCTTAATTTTTAAGAAAGTTATGAGCTTTTGACTATCCTCGATTACAGCTTTTGTGTTAAGGCAATGGAAAAGCAATAGGGAACAAGATGCTAATGAAAATGGCCATAACTTGTTTAATGCTGAAGATATGAAAACTAATTAGGTGTCAAATTAAACTTATTTGTATGCTTTATCTGATGGGATAAATTGCAGACTTGATTTTTTAAATCTCAAAATGTTGTAACATTGCTACATTTACCCTCAACTCTCTCCTAATGGTTCCCATTATCCCCTTCTTTACTTATCAAATTCCAGCACTGGTAGTCTTTGTGTTCCCACATCAACCTGGAGCAGATGTTTCTTCCTCACCTCTCCCCTGTCCCACCTGGTTCTATTTGCCCATTATTTTTCACCCCTACTGGGTCGATCTAACACCTGTTGGCCTCCATCTCACCCCTCCCCATCTCCCTGACACATAACTACTTATTTTTCCAAATCTCCCCACAAGATTCGAATTGTGAAAGGCAGATGCTTTGTAAAACTACATCTGATTTTAAACAAGTAAAAACAATAAGAATATACGTACCTGCATCAAGCCTTTCTGGTTGGTAAAATAAAGGTGCAAGTATAGACACATCACTGGCACACAGCCGTTTCACAACCTTCAAAGAATATGCAATTTTTAAAAAGGGAATTATCTCAGATAAATGAATTTCTGTACCGAGGTTCCACTGCAAGATTGGTTCTTTGGGAACACAATAATAAAAGGGTAACATGTTAAAAATAAATTATTGCTGATTGTTGATATTTTAAACGGAAAATAAATCTATGGCTAATTTTATTGACACTTCTCATTACTTTGAAGTACAAGTGATTGTAAAATGATAGATCGAATCTCAATTCTTAAACTTATTCTTAACAATGCTAAGGCTAACGCTGGTAAAATAAATGCACAAAATTACATCTGGCAGTAAAAATATGCAGAGTTCAGATGTGCACAAAATTAATTAAAACCTATTTCCTCCCATACCATTCTGTTCCTACTACCTGCCATCTGTTAATACATCAGATGAACAACAGAAAGATGTTCAATATGTTTATTTTTCATTACAAAATTAGCATTATCATTCACCAGTTCTAAACATCCAACTTTATACATTTCACCACTACATAGTCAGGAATAATAGTACGTTTAGCACATGGATTAAGCGAAGCAAGTCTTTCTGTATCAGCAGAGCATAGAAAGCTGATAACAATAATTTATCTTAAAATAACGCATTGAAAAACAAAGATGTGAAAACATTATCAAAAAAACAGACATTATTCATTTTCATTAGGACTGAAAACCACCAAACGTTTGATAGATATGAAGGGGTGTATATGAGGAATGAGAATTGAAAAGACTGAGAGATTTTGGAACGGACTCCAGAGCTTAGGGCTTTGGCAGCAGTAGAATCAGCTGCCTATGGTGGCACAATTAAATTTGAGTTGAATTAAAATACTAGAGTTACAGATATCTTGAAGGACCATAAGTCATTAAAGACATTAAAAAGAAAGGAATCAACATGACGGTGGTTGGATTTGAAAACAGGGAAGAGGGTGTCAAAATCAAAGCATTACATAACCAAGAGATAATTTATGTTAGGAAAATAAAAGTAGAGGAGTGTACAGGATGTACTGCAAGCTAGATCCTGAGACTTTAAGCGACTATTGGATAAGCACCTGGATATACAGGGAATGGAGTAATATGTATTATGTGCAGGCAGATAAGAGTTGGTCTTGACATCATGTTCGGCACACGTTGAAATAGTCAACTTCAAAAATAACAAAAGTTCACCTTGAGGTTAGATAATATGCCAGGGTTGCAAAGAATCCCATTTAGTTCCAGACACATTTGGTGAGCAAGGTGATGGCTTTGGCTTGGCAACAGAAACTGTGATCAGAAGCAAAGTTGGCTCAGTCTTTTCAAATATTTTAGTGAAGCAAGTTACTGTTCATACAATTATGAAAGTTGAATGGATTGATTGAACTTAAAGAAAGGTAACTTTGAGGGTATGAGACGTGAATTGGCCAAGATAGACTGGCAATTGATTCTTAAAGGGGTGACAGTGGATATGCAATGGAAGGCATTTAAAGACCATGGATGAACTACAACAATTGTTCATCCCAGTTTGGCAAAATAATAAATCAGGGAAGGTAGTGCAACCGTGGATAACAAGGGAAATCAAGGATAGTATCAAAACAAAAGATGAAGCATACAAATTAGCCAGAAAAAGCAGCCTACCAGAAGACTGGGAGAAATTCAGAGTCCAGCAGAGGAGGACAAAGGGCTTAATTAGGAAATGGAAAATAGATTATGAAAGAAAACTGGCAGGGAACATAAAAACTGACTGCAAAGGTTTTTATAGATATGAGAAGAGAAAAAGATTAGTTAAAACAAATGTAGGTTCCTTGCAGTCAGAAACAGGTGAATTGATCATGGGGAACAAGGACATGGCAGGCCAATTGAATAACTACTTTGGTTCTGTCTTCACTAAGGAAGACATAAATAATCTGCCGGAAATAGCAAGGGACCAGGGGTCAAATGAGATGGAGGAACTGAGTGAAATCCAGGTTAGCCGGGAAGTGGTGTTAGGTAAATTGAATGGATTAAAGGCCGATAAATCTGCAGGGCCAGATAGGCTGCATCCCAGAGTACTTAAGGAAGTAGCCCCAGAAATAGTGGATGCATTAGTGATAATTTTTCAAAACTCTTTAGATTCTGGAGTAGTTCCTGAGGATTGGAGGGTAGCTAATGTAACCCCACTTTTTAGAAAGGGAGGGAGAGAGAAAACAGGGAATTACAGACCAGTTAGTCTAACATCGGTAGTGGGGAAACTGCTAGAAGCAGTTATTAAAGATGGGATAACAGCACATTTGGAAAGTGGTGAAATCATTGGACAAAGTCAGCATGGATTTATGAAAGATAATCATGTCTGACGAATCTTATAGAATTTTTCGAGAATGTAACTAGTAGAGTGGATAATGGAGAACCAGTGGAAGTATTATACAGTATATGGACTTTCAGAAGGCTTTCGACAAGGTCGCACATAAGAGATTAGTATACAAACTTAAAGCACACGGTATTGGGGGTTCAGTATTGATGTGGATAGAGAACTGGCTGGCTGACCAAACTGGAAGCAAAGAGTAGGAGTAAACGGGTCATTTTCACAATGGCAGGCAGTGGCTAGTGGGGTACCGCAAGGTTCCGTGCTGGGACCCCAGATATTTACAATATATATTAATGATTTGGACGAGGAAATTGAATGCAACATCTACATGTTTGCGGATGTCACGAAGCTGGGGGGCAGTGTTAACTGTGAGGAAGATGCTAGGAGGCTGCAAGGTGACTTGGATAGGCTGGGTGAGTGGGCACATGCATGGCAGATGCAGTATAATGTGGATAAATGTGAGGTTATCCACTTTGGTGGCAAAAACAGGAAAGTAGATTATTATCTGAATGGTGGCCAATTAGGAAAAGGGGAGATGCAACGAGACCTGGGTGTCATGGTACACCAGTCATTAAAAGTTGGCATGCAGGTGCAGCAGGCAGTGAAGAAAGCGAATGGTATGTTAGCATTCATAGTAAAAAGGATTTGAGTATAGGAGGAGCAGGGAGGTTCTACTGCAGTTGTACAGGGACTTGGTGAGACCACACCTGGAGCATTGCATACAGTTTTGGTCTCCTAATCTGAGGAAAGACATTCTTGCCATAGAGGGAGTACAGAGAAGGTTCACCAGACTGATTCCTGGGATGTCAGGACTTTCATATGAAGAAAGACTGGATAGACTCGGCTTGAACTCGCTAGAATTTTGAAGATTGAGGGGGATCTTACAGAAACTTACAAAATTCTTAAGGGGTTGGACAGGCTAGATGCAGGAAGATTGTTCCCGATGTTGGGGAAGTGCAGAACAAGGGGTCATAGTTTAAGGATAAGGGGGAAATCTTTTAGGACTGAGATGAGGAAAACATTTTTCACACAGAGAGTGGTAAATCTCTGGAATTCTCTGCGACAGAAGGTAGTTGATCCAGTTCATCGGCTATATTTAAGAGGGAGTTATAGTATAGTATAGTATATCTTTATTGTCATTTTCCTGAGTACTCACATACCCAGAGGAAACAAAAAAACGTTGCTCAACCAGTGTCCATTCAGTGTGCAGTAAAAAAAAAAAGAAATAAAAATACATATATCATGAACAAATTAAACACTCTACTCTCTACTAAACATCAACAGGCATTCCGATCGGCAGCGGCACGACAGTGGCTCTGCTGCAGTGTGTCCAGGTTGGTGGTTGGTGCGCGATGCTTTGGCAAGGGGCAAAGTCCGTTTATCAGTCTTATAGCCTGCGGGAAGAAGCTGAGGAGCATCCTGCTGGTTTTGCAGCTAATGCTCCTGTACCTCTTCCTAGATGGCAGGATGGAGAATATGTGATGCGATGGGTGGTAGGGGTCTTTGATAATGGAGATGGCTCTGCTGATACATCTCCTCCTGTATATGTCCAGCAGGAAAGGGAGTGGAGCACCAATGATCCTGCTGGCGGTCTTCACAATCCTGTCTAGTTGGTGCCGTTCGTACGCCTTGCAGCTCCCGAACCAGGAAGTGATGCCGTAGGTTAATGTGCTCTCGATTGTCCCCCTATAAAAGGTTCGTAGGTGTGTAGTGGGGAGACCTGCTTTCCGTAGTCTTCGGAGAGGGTGTAGTCGCTGCTGGGCTCTCTTGACTAGTGCTGCGGTGTTGGTCGTGGACTTCAGGTCATCTGACAGGTGTAGTCCTAGGAACTTCACGCTGCTGACCCTTTCCACATCAGCTCCATCGATGTGCAGAGGTGTATGGTGTTGTTTTCCCGCCCTCCTGAAGTCAACCACCATCTCCTTCGTTTTTCCCACGTTGAGAATGAGGTTGTGGGATTTGCACCATCCTGTGAGCAGCTCCACCTCCATCCTGTACGCCAACTCATCATTGTCACTGATGAGACACACCACTGTTCTGTCATCAGCGAACTTGTTGATGAAGTTGTTGTTGAGTCTAGCAGTACAGTCGTGTGTAAACAGACTAAACAGCAGGGGGCTTAGGACACAGCCTTGGGGCGAGCCAGTGCTCACGGCTATGGTTTTTGATGTCCTACTGCCCACCCTGACTGTCTGCTGCCATTGCGATAGAAAGTTCAGGACCCAGTTACATGTGCCAGCATCAACCCCCAATAGCTCCAACTTCTCCACCAGCTGCTGCGGAATGATTGTGTTAAAAGCAGAGCTGAAGTCTATGAAGAGGATCCTGGCATAAGTATTTTTCCGATCAAGGTGTGACAGTACGAGGTTCAGTGTTGTTGAGACGGCGCCCTCTGTGGATCGGTTGGCTCTGTAGGCGAACTGCAGTGGGTCTAGGTCAGCAGGTAGACTATTTTTGATATGCTGCATAACCAGTTGCTCAAAACTCAAAACTTAGATGTGGCCCTTGTGGCTAAAGGGATCAGGGGGTATGGAGAGAAGGCAGGTACAGGATATTGAGTTGGAAGATCAGCCATGATCATATTGAATGGCGGTGCAGGCTCGAAGGGCCGAATGGCCTACTCCTGCACCTATTTTCTATGTTTCTATGTTTCTATGAGACAGCAGAGACGTCAAGACAGATGTTAAGGAGATATAGTCAGCCTGCTGGAAGATATTTACAAAATATTTGAAGAAGAGTCCCAACTGAAAACGTTGTCTGTCGATTTCCCCCCACGGATGCTGTTTGACCCACTGAGTTCTTCAACGGTTTGTTTTTTGCCCCATATCTCCAATCACCTGATAATACATTCAGGATCCTTTCTGAATATAAAATCAAACTCCAGTAGAGTAAATGCACAAAATATCCATAAAGAGATTCTATTTGTGAGTCCGTTTTGGAACATGACTCCCTTCACACATTAGTGATGTCTCCAGTTATGGTGTTGGAGTAGTTTTAAGTTGTAATGTGGAAACTGATGCAAAATAATATTTGTGCCAAGCATACTAACAATGAGCAGGAGGAATTACAAGCAATTAGAAAATTAGACATATAAATCATGTATAGGATCAATTAATGTCATCAGTTCTTATTTATCCTTACACATAAGTCACTAAATACAAACTCTCGCTGACCTTTCTTGGATCCAGATCCACAATTATCAAAATCTAAACCTCAAGAATGCAGCAGTACACCATCTCCTGTCATTACTGTACTGTGACATTGAATACCACACATTCCAACAGTATGTAAAAACTGATACATTCGACTGCAAAGTGTACAAAGACATTAGGAAAGCAATATTCACCTTACAAGCAAAAGATAATACTTTTCCTGAAATTTCAGAGCAGAAAGTGAGAATGCCACAGAAGCATCCAATAATGAAGCAAATAAAATCATACTTTAAGTGTCTGCACTGATTTAAATATAAAAGTCTATCCATCAAAAAAGTCAGGAGCATTCCACAAATCAGTGCTGCATGAGGATCATGGAGTAATTGTACCCAAACAATGAATCGGTGTCAAAGAGAACCAACACACACAACTTCTGATTACTGTTAACTAGTAGTTCATGGCTTTGTCTTGCAGCCCAGCAGTTATAAATCTATAACAAGTCGGTAACAGTGCACTACCAAAACTATTGATCACAGCACAGAGAGCACCATACCAAACATAGAAGTGTACCATAAGGATATTCCAGCATATCTACATAAACCAGTACAAGACAAATATCAACTAGTTAAATGTAATATTTCACAAGCACCATGGAAAACATGTAGAGTCATGCACTGCTAACTAATGGGGTATAAAATAACTCCCATCTAAGTTTTCAAAATATGGTCTTCCCAAGGAGGTTGTAGCAGATGATAGTCTCTAATTACAGTCATTTAAATTTAAACAGCTTAGGAAAAGAAATGGGATCAAACATCACCATACAGTATATCAATAGACAACAGACAATAGACAATAGGTGCAGGAATAGGCCTTAGGATCTTTTGAGCCAGCACCGCCATTCACTGTGATCATGGCTGATCATCCACAATTAGTACCCCATTCCTGCCTTCTCCCCATATCGCTTAACTCCGCTATAGACAATAGACAATAAACAATGGGTGCAGGAGTAGGCCATTTGGCCCTTCGAGCAGCACCACCATTCAATGTGATCATGGCTGATCAACCCCGATTAGTACCCCGTTCCTGCCTTCTCCCCACATCCCCTGACTCTGCTATATTTAAGAGCCCTATCTAGCTCTCTCTTCAAAGTATCTAGAGAACCAGCCTCCACCGCCCTCTGAGGCAGAGAATTCCACGGACTCACAATCTCTGTGAGAAAAAGTGTTTCCTCGTCTCAGTTTTAAATGGCTTACCACTTATTCTTAAAATGTGGCCCCTGGTTCTGGACTCCTCCAACATCGGGACCATGTATCCTGCCTCTAGCGTGTCCAAACCCTAACAATCTTATATGTTTCAATAAGATCCCCTCTTAATCCTTCTAAACTCCAGAGTATACAAGCCCAGCCGCTCCTTGCGGTACCCCACTAGTCACTGCCTGCCATTCCGAAAGGGACCCGTTAATCCCTACTTTTTGTTTCCTGTCTGCCAACCAATTTTTTATCCACGTCAGCACTCTACCGCCAATACCATGTGCCCTAATTTTGCCCACTAATCTCTTATGTGGGACCTTATCAAATGCTTGCTGAAAGTCCAGGTACACAACACCCACTGTCTCTCCCTTGTCCATTTTCCTAGTTACATCATCAAAAAATTGCAGAAGATTAGTCAAGCATGATTTCCCCTTCGTAAATCCATGCTGACTCGGACCGATCCTGTTACTGCTATCCAAATGGGCGGCTATTTCATCTTTTATAATTGACTCCAGCATCTTCCCCACCACCGATGTCAGGCTAACTGGTCTATATGCCCCTGTTTTCTCTCACCCGCCTTTCTTAAAAAATGGGATAACATTAGCTACCCTCCAATCCACAGGAACTAATCCTGAGTCTATAGAACATTGGAAAAGTATCAGGAATGCATCCACGATTTCTAGAGCCACTTCCTTAAGAACCCTGGGATGCAGACCATCAGGCCCTGGGGATTTATCAGCCTTCAGTCCCATCAGTCTACACCAACACCATTTCCTGCCTAATGTGGATTTCTTTCAGTTTCTCCGTCACCCCAGATCCTCTGGACACTACTATATCAGGAAGATTGTTTGTGTCCTCCTTAGTGAAGATGGATCCAAAGTACCTGTTCAACTCATCTGCCATTTCCTTGTTCCCCATAATAAATTCACCATTTTCGGTCTTCAAGGGTCCAACTTTGGTCTTAGCTAATTTTTTCCTCTTCACATACCTAAAGAAGCTTTTACTATCCTCCTTTTTATTCTTGGCTATCTTACCTTCGTACCTCATCTTTTCTCCCCGTATTGTCTTTTTAGTTACCTTCTGTTGCTCATTAAACATTCCCGCTCATCTTTGCTATGTTTTATTTTTATACTGTCCCTGACGTCCCTTGTCAGCCACGGTCACCCCTTACTCCTCTTGGAATCTTTCTTCATCCTAGGAATGAACTGATCCTGCACCTTCTGTATTATTCCTAGAAATACCTGCCATTGTTGTTCCACTGTCATCCCTGCTGGGGTATCTTTCCAGTCAACTTCAGCCAGCTCCTCGTTCATAGCCCCATAGTCCCCTATATTCAACTGTAACACTGACACCTCCGATCTACCCTTCTCCCTCTCCAATTGTAGATTAAACCTGACCATATTATGGTCACTACCTCCTAATGGCTCATTCACCTTGAGGTCCTTTATCAAATCCGGTTCATTACATAACACTAAATCCAGAATTGCCTTCTCCCTGGTAAGCTCCAATAACAAAGTCCCTTTCTTTGGGTCCAGTACCAACCTGATTTTCCCAGTCTACCTGCATGTTGAAATCTCCCATAACAACCCCAGCATTACCTTTGCTACATGCCAATATTAACTCCTGATTCAACTTGCACCCTATGTCTAGTCTACTGTTTGGGGGCCTGTAGATGTCCCACTAGGGTCTTCTTTATGACCTCCATCTTTAAGCTATCTTTAAGAGCTCCCTATCTAACTCCCTATCTCCATCATCAAACTTCAAAAGGGGAAAATAGACACATAGAAACATAGAAAATAGGTGCAGGAGTAGGCCATTCAGCCCTTTGAGCCTGCACCGCCATTCAATATGATCATGGCTGATCATCCAACTCAGTATCCTGTACCTGCCTTTTCTCCATACCCCCTGATCCCTTTAGCCACAAGGGCCACATCTAACTCCCTCTTAAATATAGCCAATGAACTGGCCTCAACTACCTTCTGTGGCAAATGAGAGATCAGTGCAAAACTTTTGGGTAAGAATTTAAAAAAGGAGACACGAGAAACTGCAGATGCTGAAATCTTGAGCAAAAAACACAAAAGGCTGAAGTACACTGAATGGGTCAGGCAGCATCTCTGGAGAACATGGATAGGCGATGGTTTGTGTTGGAAACCTTCTGCAGCCTAAAGAGTCCCATCCAAAATACCGCCTATGCATATCCTCCAAAGATGCACCTGACCTGCTGAGTTACTCCAATATTTGTATTTTAGTTGAATAAAAAAAAGCAAGTCATACAAAACAGATTAGGTGAAACACCAACTCACAGATTTTCTACCAAGATTCAGATCAACGTTGCTGTCAATGAAAGGATACACTGCTACAGGAATGTTGCTGCATAAAAGACTCAGGGCTCATTTAGATCTGGTTAGCCAGATCTAGAAGGGTAGGCAGAATGAATGCAGCTGAAATAAGGCAAATATCTTGATAAATACTATAAAAGAAAGAGGTTCGGTGTACATAGTTATAACACCAACCAGCAGTGCAGAAACCCGAAAAAGGACAGAGTGTGGAGCTGATTAGAGTGTTCAAGAAAGTACAAATGGATCATTTGATCCCACTACAGGAGAATACTGAAAAGAGAATAAAGACGAGTGTGAGTTTCAATATATCCCATAATTATCCAAGAAAAGGCATCAGAGAACACAAATGAAGAAAATAAAGAAGTGATATCCTCAGTTACTCTTTAGTTACAGAGAACTAATCCACGAGCAAAATTATTTTCCCTTGATAGAGCCAACAAAACAAGCAAATCATTGACTACATTATTTTAAATGCTTCCATTAGCTTGACCACCATAAATGTAGCTTTAAAGTATAGGAAAATCAACACATTCAGGTTCAAAGGGATATCTAGTTGTTCTATACGAATGAACAAGATTTAGACATATGTAACCTTAATGCAAACCTAGCTTAATTTTCAACCTACCTCTCATGACATCAAGCAAAGTTCCATCTGCTGACTGCCAAAGTGTTCCATAATACAATTTCACTTTCACATACCATTCATCCGCAGGAAACACATCTATCACAAAAAACAAATGTAGTCTATTTCGTACAAATAAAACAATTTGAAATCCTGACAAGTAAAACAAGTTGATAGCCAGAAGTTGAAAACAAGTTAATTTTAACAATTCATCATGGATATATTCTATGAAATCTACCGGAGCTTCAACATATATCATTCAAATAAGAACTTCATTTAAAGGTGCTTTTCATTTTATTCTATCAGAAAGGGAATAATGATTCCAAAACTGTATACATTGTACATTCCTACTTGCAATGATCAGTACATGTTGGAACTTCAGGAAATGCTGCAGCGCTTAGGATAATCATAATGGAAACAAATTTCCACAATTCTAATTGTCGTAAAATGAAGCAGTAAGGAAGGAGTCATGTTGCGTTAAATTTGACTGCAAACTACAGTCCTATGGTTTGAGAGGCCAATATTGGTCAATACAGTTAAACTGCTCGTTATTTATTTTAACATTTCTGCCTTTTCTTGGCACAATACGTTGCTAGACCAGGAGATGTTACCAAAGTAAACAATGAATTCCTGGAGTATATAAATAATACCAATGTTACTTATTTGAACACAGAAAAGTACAGAACAGGAACAGCCCCTTTCAACCCATCATTTCTGTGATGATCATGATGCCAATTTAAACGAATCCCATCTGCTTGCACGTGGTCCATATCCCTCCATTCTCTGCTTTCAAAATGCCGCTCAAATATTGCTACTGAATCTGTTTCCACCAAATACCCTGGTGGTGTGTTCCAGACACCTACCACACTAGTATTAGTACCTAAACTATCTATTCCTCTCATAATGTTATATAGTTCTATCAGATTGATACCCAGCTTTCGACACTCCTGAGAAAACCAAGCTTTTGTAAACACCCTTATTGCTAATACAGTCCAATCCAGGCAACATCTTCATGACCATCTTCTGCATCTTTTACAAACCTCTACATCCTTCCAAAGTTTGGCTCAACCAAATTCTTATGCACCTGCAAATGACTTGCCAACCTTTATACTCAGTGCCATGACAGATAAAAACAAGCATAAGAAGGGTTTTGGCCCGATACGTCGCCTATTTTCTTCGCTCCATAGATGCTGCTGCACCCGCTGAGTTTCTCCAGCAATTTTGTGTACCATTCTCTATGCCTTCTTTACTATCTTATTCACTTGTGTTGCAACTTTCAGGGAGCTATATTTCACATACCTTATTCTAAGAATTCTGACCGAGTTACTGCAGTACCTTTGGGTGGATAGAATGCCAAATAAGCATGCTGACTACCCTAATTGTATCACACTGTTTGAATGCTGTTGAATCTGTACTCATTCAAGCCAAGTAAATGACACTCCTAAATTATGCATTGTGGGCATTGGAAAGGCTTTTGGAAGACAGAAGCCACTCTTTCACCAGCCTGGTGACATATAATTCCATGTTTTTAGAAGCAAGTGTGAACATTTTCTTCTACTTTCACTGTCCTTGCTTTGATGCCTTTATAGACATTGGCTGGAGTATTGTAATCATTTGCAGAGAGCACACTTTGGAAATAATATTAATGAAATGTTCAATGAATTTTGAATTCTCAAAATGTGAAATGCATTAGTGGAAATTATCAATATGATGGATAAAAAAAACATTCTTTATTGGCCAAGACATGGGAATCGAGAGGGGGGAGCTTATACTAATCTGTATAATACAATTATTAAGCCACAGTTTGAGTACTAAATATAATTATGCTCATCGCATAACAGGAAAATGTATTTGGACTGAAGAAGACGTGGAAAGAATTCTACAGCAAGTAACTCATCTCCTATTTACACAAAGCCTGTCCACCAGCTACAAAGCTCAGTAATATAGTGGAGCACTCTCGACTTGCCTGAATGAGTTCAACTTCAACAACATTCAAGAGGCTCATCACCATATAGTACATAGCAGCTCACTTGATGGGCACCCTATCCACAACCATGCACTCACTCCACCAACGGCACACAGTTGCATCTGTGTGCATCGTCTGCAGATTATACTGCAACAACTCACCAACACTCCTCAGACAGCACCTGCCAAACTCACCTCTACCAGCTCTATCACAACCTCTACCACAACCTCTACCAGGACAAGAGCAGCAAAACAAAAGGAACACCACACTCGGAAGTTGCTCTCCAAGCCACACACCTGACTTGGGAATATACCACTGTTCCTTCACTGTTGCTAGTATCTCCTGCTCTAAAAGCATCATAATCAGAATCACACTTTATTCGCCAAGTATGTTTTGCAACATACGAGGAATTTCATTGGCCAGATAAGTCACACAATTAAAAGTAATAGATCACTTCAAAAACACATGAACATCCACCAAAGTGACTCCTACACATTCCTCACTGTGATGAAAGGCGAAATAAAGTTCAAGTCCTTCCCTTAGTTCTTCGTCGGTCGTGGGCCTCGAGCTCCCGTTGACGGGATGATCTTAACTCCCGTAGCCGGCGGCGTTCGGGCCCTCCGCGTCGAGGCGATCTGCTCCTGCGTCGGGGGGGGGATGTCAGCTGGACGATAGAACCTCGCTTCAGGGCTGGTGAACATTCCGCGACGTTGGAGCTCCCGACTCGGGCTCACGCAAGACTGCGAGCCACTGTTAATTCCACGGTGGCCGCGGTCCCAGGCAAGGGATCAGCTCTGATGTTAAGTCCGCGTCCCGCGATAGGGCTCAAAGTCAGTCCGAGGAGGCTTCCAGCTCCATCGATGGAAGGCCGCAGAGCCTGGACAATGTTATCCGAAAATTGATCACATCTCGGGGAAGGTAAGAACCTGGAAAAATGTTTCCCCCGTTCCCCTCCCCCCACATAAAATAAACCAAAGAACATTAAACAAAACTTTTAATAAACTAAAAAATAACAAAAAGAGTGAAAAGACGAACAGATTTCCGGCAGGGCAGCCATCTGTGCATATATTGTACCCTCACCTCAAGGACTGCAACAGTTCAACAAGGCATGACCACCACCTTCTCAAGGATTATAGTGATGGAAAATAAAATGCTAGCTCAGCCTGCAAAGCCCACATTCATTGAATGAATAAAAACAGATCAGAGAGAGCACTACTTCATGGAAACGGTAGCGTTATTTCCCCAAAAAAGACTTCAAGAAAATTATTTTGGCAGAAAATATCAAAATGTTATGAATCCATTTTTTCTTGCAGAACAATGGGCGGTGGATGTTCGAGCTGAGAGCTAAGGAAGTGGTGGAATATGTCTAATATACTGAATAGTTTATTCCTACTGCCTGATATGATATTTGTGAGAATATAAATTGCCAGGCTCATTGAGCAAAGCACAAGCAGCTGGAGGAATTCAGTAGCTCAGGCAGAATCTGTGCAAGAAAGTGGACAGTTGACATTTTAAGCCAAGACTCTTGTTCTCGACTGAAAGAATAGTCTCTTTCCAAGATCCCCTCTACTCTTCCGTTCCAAACAAAATATTAACTGTCCATTAACTCCCATAAATGCTGCCTGACCTACTGAGTTCCTCCGGCAGCTCGTTTCTTACATTCTTGTCTCTTGTATCTCCATTTTAATACCAAGCTCATGTTCACATAGATAATGCCACAACTAGTGAGGGCGACAATTTTTTTCTTCTACAACTGCATTCAATGGAATAAAGACCTTTCTTTGAAAGAGGAGTTTTTGAAAAGTATCATCCTTGTCCTCTATTAAACTGTCTAGAAATGGTTGGTTTAGGCACAGATTATCAACCCCTGTTGTCCCCAAATTACCTGTATCAAGTACAAGCTCTTCTCTTGGGATGCTTAGATGCCATGCAGACTCTTGATGTGTCTAGGTGAAATTATTAATACAATAAATACAAATAAAATAGAACTACAGTTTTAGTAACAAATGCTAATTAAATTAATTACAATTACATCCATTACAACTTATTGTACCAAAATGCATAGCCATTGATCTAAATTTTAGGAAATTAATAGATTAATTTAAAAAAAAAAAGAACTATACTGTGCAGAAAACTTGGAATATGTATTAAATGCAAATATAACCAGGACTCCAAAGCTCACAGGTCATAGAGCAGATGCATCCTAATTGTTTCTCTATGTTATACAAAGTGAATAGTTGCTTTCAATCGGTAACCAGCAGCAAAATTAATAAATGAAAACAAAGCTGAGGTACTAATCTAATAAAACTAATTTCAATGTAAAACCAAAGAAAAGGGATACTCCTGAATCCAAATTTACTTAGTGATTAGAATTCACTCAGTGATTAGAATCATAAAGCACAGATGCGAGCCCTTTGGCCCAACTTGCCCATGCCAGTTAAGACACCCCATATACGCTTGTCCCAGTTGCCCATGTTTGCCCCATATCCCTCTGAACCTGTCCAAATTCCTTTTAAATGTTGCTATAATACCTGGATCAACTACCTCCTCTGGCAGCTCATTCCATGTACGCACCATCCTCTATGTGAAAATGTTGCAGCACAGGAGTACGGTTAGTAACCTGGCAAAAAATCGTAGCGCTGTCGTGTACCGATTTTGCGCAAAAACCCCGCAAAGCGGAACACAAGATCAGAGTTTTACATATGTATAGATAGATAGAATAGTAAGATTAAACGAGAACTTACCAGTTTGAAGTTTGATCTTGATTTTATGAGGAGTTACAATGAGCGATTACGTGAAGGGCCGTCCGTCTGCGTGCGCGTCAATCTTCAAAGCAGCGGTGTAAAATCACAGATAAAAAGAGGACCTGAGAATAGTAAGATTGTGAAGAAACTAGAACTTCCAGATGACCTTGATAGTCTGAGGGTGGGAGCGGTGGGCACGTAATCGCTCATCGTAATTCCTCATAAAATCAAGATCAAACTTCAAACTGGTAAGTTCTCGTTTAATCTTACTATTTTACTTCAGAGTCACGTGAGTGACTACGTGAAGATTTCAAGGGTCTGTGATTTCACGCCGGTTACGAATCCAGGCGTCACACACTGAATGGATAGACCATGGATGAGAGTAATCATTAAAGCATTCAGACATAACGTAGTTAAGTAAAGACACTGATGCTTTAAAGGAAATAATTTTTTTTTAAATAGTTTCCCCTCCCAACCTGGGGGGAAACGAGGAAATAGAACTTAAAACGGTACGTGCAAACATCCCTGGTCCGGCTATGGGTTTGTTGTAAAACCGGTGGAAAATCCGTTCATTCGCCCATCCTGCAGCCGCTAGGATGTCGTCAAAGGGCATGTCCATTGCTCTTGCTGCCGACGTAGATGCAGCCCTGGTGGGGTGAGATTTTAAAATGTCAATGTTCACTCCCGCTACCGTTATTACCTCCTTTAACCATCTAGAGATGGTTTGAGTTGACACATTCTGATGTGGTTTTTTTTATGGCTGATGAGGACCGATTGTTCTGAGCCTCTGAGGTTCTCCGGAACTCTCAGATAGTGGTGTAAGTATGTTACCACACACAACCGTTGGTCCTCTGGATATGCCAAGAACTGAATCTTCATCCCTGGCATTCCTGGCCTGCTCTGTTTTATCAGGTCCCTGATAACGAATGTTATTTTGTTGATATTGGTGGTCATGTAGTCCAGTCGTAACTTTTGCAGAGTCTGGACTCTTTGGGCTGTTACTAGTGCCATCAGCATGACCACCTTCAGGCTTAGTTTCGATAATGGTAAGGCCATTGGCGGTCCCCACTGTCGCAGGAGGGTTAGTACCACGCTCACATCCCAGGTGTCGTGTACCTTGGCCTTGGAGGTATTAAATTGTAAATACCCTTCATAAATCTAGTTATGAGGGGGTGCATTCCTATCGACCCATGCCCTGCCTCCAGCATTAGATAGGAGGAGAGTTCGCTTCTGGCACTATTGATTGCACTATAACGTAGTTTCTGGTCATAGTACATGGTTGATAGGAACTCCAAGACATCCGTAATCCGAACTGTGTTGTCCGTAATATTGTTGGCATTGCAGAACATTTCCCACTTCCTTATATTTCTTTTATTTACTTTTAAATCCCTAAGTGGTCTTGCCCTGTCCTACCTATCTGAGCTTCTTCACCCTTATTCGCCCTCTCGCTCTCTCAGGTCAGATGATCAGCTGCTCCTGATTGAGCCAAAGACTAAGCGGAAGCTCAGAGGGGACCGTGCCTTTGCTGTGTCGGCTCCGAGATTGTGGAATGAATTGCCTCTGCACGTTAAACAGGCCCCTTCTCTAGCTGTTTTTAAGTCACTCCTGAAGACATATCTATTCTCCGTGGCCTTTGTAGACCAGTGAGGTGTTGAATTGTTTATTAACTTTATTTGCTTGGTTTTGCTGCGTTGTTCGTACTCGTGTTTTATGTTTTTTTAATTTATTGTTTGGATTTTCGTATATAATTTATGCGCCTCGTGTTAGTTGTATGTTCTGTTGTTCTGCCTGTTTTATGATGTCTTGCTTGTTTTCTTTTTTCTGTACAGCACTTTGGTCAGCTTTGGTTGTTTTTAAGGTGCTTAACAAATAAAGTTATTATTATTATTATTATTATATGCGTGGCGTACTGTTTTTTAGTACCGTCCCTCCATGCCGTAGTGATGACATCTACAGTTCGTTCGGACAGTCCAAGACCTTGAAATGGCCTCCTCAGAATCTGCAAACAAACCAAACATGAATATGGTCATGTAGTGGATGATTGCTCCCTGTAATTGGGTTCACTAGGAGGTCCCTGCTCTTGGGTACAGCCATTAATGGCTGGACTATAATTCCCAAAGTTTTTGGGAACCAGGCTTGTGTAGGCCATTCTGGCACTACCAAAATGCCTGTGGCTTTGTCTTGCTTGATTTTGGTCAAGCATAGGTTGATGATACAAAATGGAGGAAAAGCATACATAAACATTCCTCCCCAATTGAGGGAGAAACCATCCACTGCTTCTGCTCCTGGATCCAGCTCCCAGGACACATATCTGGGTAACTGATGGTTTAATCTAGATGCAAACAGATCAATATCTGGAATGCCAAATTGTGTAGTTACTTCGTTAAATACTGCCCGATTCAACATCCATTGTGTTATCATTAAACATTTGTGACCTGGCATCTGCCACCGTGTTATATCTACCTGGTAGATAGACTGCCATGACCCAAATATCCCTCTCGATACACCAGTGCCAAATGAGGTTTGACAATCTGTCAGAAGATACAGATTTTACACCACCCAAGTGATTGATATATGCCACCGCTGTAGTGTTATCTATCTGAATCTGAACATGCACATGTTGCATGTTGCTACAGAAAGCCTTGAGCCCATATTGTGCCCCCAACAATTCCAGGTAATTGATTCCATGTTGTTGGAGAATCACAAACTCCTGCTCATTCCATCTGCCCCCACAGCTCCTGACTGTGTTAGTAGCTCCCCATCCTAAACCGCTTGCATCGGTTTGAAGAACCACCGATGGGCTTTCGAGCAAGATTTCCCTTGAGCTGTGTCTCAAGTTCGTCATCCACCATTGTAATTCAACAATGGCCTCTGCTGGCAATCACATAGGTTTGCCAAATTGGCCTGCATGGGATCTGAGTGCTCGTTCCTTTGCTCGCTGTAAATTCTGGTAATGCAAAGGCCCGTAACGTACTGCTGGAAAAGCAGCTACTAATTTTCCAATTACACTCGCTGTTTGCCTGATAGACGGCTTATATTTGACTATCAGGTCATTGCAGGCTTTAGTCAAATCTTGTTGTTTGTCCATAGGCAAAGTCACCAACATTTTTACAGTGTTGATTGTAAATCCTAGGTAATCAATTACCCTGGTAGGTGTCAATTTTGATTTAACTGGATGGATGAGGAAACCAAGTCTTTCAAACAGGGTTTTGGTTGCTTTGACTGATGCTTCTGCCAATTCTTTGGTGACTCCAAAAATGAAAATGTCATCCAAATATGCCATGACTATGTGGTTCTGAGACCTTAGTAGACCCAGAATTGGTTTCAGTAGTTTGGTAAATAGTCTAAGGGCTGATGTCAAGCCATTTGGCAGTGCCTTGTATTGCCATCATTGACCCATCCAGTTAAACTTCAAATATCTCCTGTACTCTTTGTGAATAGACACCGAATAGTATGCATCTTCGAGGTCGATCCATGCCATGTAACCATTTTTGGAAACCAACTGAGTACTTGTTCCAAAATTGTCCATTTTGAAATGTTTATATTGCACATATGTATTGAGTTCCGTAAGGTCTAGAATGATGCGAACCCCTCCACCTTTTTTCTCTTTTGAGAAAATATTGGATATGAATTGGTGAGGTTCTGTACGTGATCTCTCAATTACATTTTTGTCAGATAAAGTTCCAATCTCCTTCTGTATATCCATGGTTTCTTGTTGAGAGAAAACATATGTGCGATAATTTGAATGTAGTGTGGGTGGTGATGAATTCAAAATGAACTCAATTTTGAACCCTTCTATAGCAGTATAAACAGGTCTGTCGTGACCCAACACCATGCTTTCCATAAATATTTTACCCTTCCTCCCACCTGTACGTGAGGCCTGTCTGGAGTGTTCCCTAAGGAACTGGTTTGACTTACCTCTGACGTTACTGGCGGTATGGCACTGGTTTTCCTTCACGAGGTATAGGAGGTTGAACTGGTGGTTGCTCTCTCCTCATCCTCGCTGTGGGCCGGCTGGGGCCTGCCCCTAAAAAAGACCCAGATGACATGGTTGACTGTTTGGACCTTCAGGGAAGCACAGTTAGCTGGTGGGGGGTACCTGTTTATGGTTTCTTCCATGGACAGGTCTTTTAGTTGATGGGATGCTAAATAATTGATATTACTAGCAAGATCTTCATCCAGGGGAGCACCCAGTGGTGTTGTGATGGCTAACCTGGATGATTGCAGTGGTACTTCTTCTGCACGTCCCTGGGAATGTTCCCCCCTTGTGCTTCCCTACTCTAATTCAGAGTAGTTTCCTCCATATGTACTTCCCCCTCCAATGGGGAAGACATTGTGCTGCCCCATATACGAGGCTCCTGGCACGGTCTGCTGTGGAGACCCGTGCTGATACTGCTCCCTCCTTTGGAGCAGATCATTGTGGAGCAACTTCTCCACAAGTTGCTCCATGTTGGAGAGTCGTCCTCGGACGCTCTCTGTTGAGGGAGGGTATCCCTCTTCCCTGGACTCATCCGAGTCAACGAGTCTGGCAGACTTGTGGGTAGCTTTTCATCCTGCCGGGACCACCACAGTGCTGTCCTCCCGCACCAAGTCTGCTGCTGCCGGTTCTGGCGCCGGTAATGTCGGAGAAAAAAACCGTCGCCCGCTACACGGAATGTCGCGGTCTTCGGCAGCCGACCTCCCCGCGGACCGTCTCTTCGACATCTTGGGCTCTGAAAGTACAATTACTTCACGCCCGAAAAAGAAAGCAGATAAGTATTTCAACTTCTCTTACCTGCCGCTTTTTTAAATCACAATGGCTGGGAGGACGCAGTGCCTCTGCCAGTCCGTTGCGCGTGTTACGCTCAGACGTAATGACGCGCACGCAGACGGACGGCCCTTCTTCACGTAGTCACTCACATGACTCCGAAGTAAAATAGTCAAGAGAGTCAAGAGAGAGTCAATTTAATTGTCATTTGGACCCCTAGAGGTCCAAACGAAATGCCGTTTCTGCAGCCATACATTACACACAAATAGACCCAGACACAACATAATTACAATTTTACATAAACATCCATCACATAGCTGTGATGGAAGGCCAAAAAAAACTTATCTCTCCACTGCACTCTCCCCCCCCCGATGTCAGAGTCAAAGTCAAAGCCCCCGGCTGGCGATGGCGATTGTCCCGCGGCCATTGAAGCCACGCCGGGTGGTGCGAGGTCGCACACCGGGTCTTGGTGTTGGAGCCCCCGGTGTGCGCTCGTAAAGTCCCGCAGCCGTTCCAGCCGCGCGGGGCGGTGATGTCAGGCCCCGCTCCAGGAGCTCTTCAACCCCGCAACTCGGGCGGGAGAATTTGCCGTTGTAGGAGCCCCGAAAAGCGGTCTCTCTCCAGGGAGCCGCCGGCTCCCGGCGCCGCTGTCCGCAGACCCGCAGCAGCAGCCTCCGACTCAGCAGCAGCCTCCGACTCAGCAGCAGCAGCAGCAGCAGCAACCCGCTCCGGACTCGGCCAGCCCCGCGACGGCGACGGTGAGTCGGCACCTGAGTCCCCGGCTTCCTCCTGTTGGAGGCCGCTCCTCGTTACGGCCTCAACGACAACGGAAACCCGACGAGAAAAAGGTCGGGTCTCCAGTGCAGGGAGAGATTTAAAAAGTTTCCCCCCCCCCTCCCTCCCACCCCCCCCCCCCCCCCCACACACACACCCCAACAAAAAATAACAAAAACTACATTAAAACACAGACAGAAAATAATAAAAACGCGGACAGACTGCAGAGGCCGCTGCTGGCCAGAGCCGCGCCGCCTACCGGAGGATAGAATAGATAGATACCGCAAATATTTGTCAGACTGGGGACTGAATGAGATTTGTGATAAAACAACATGAGGAGAAAAAGAATGCAATGAAAAACTAAAGATTAATACTTATTTCATGAATTTTGTTGGACAAATGTAGCATATTCCTTTAAATTAATTTTGGCGATAAGACTGTTGCCTTTACAAGTTCATGAAGATGTAAAAGGTGGAGTCTTACCAAGGTACGTTCGAAGTCGAAGACATATTTGGAAGACCTGTTGAATATCTCTAAACTTGGAATCATTCCAACACTGGTATAGAGAGGCACATGCATGTTCATTAATTCATCTTCCGATGATGGGTCCACAAAGTACAAACTGCAGCTGACATTCTGAAAGATGCATTTTTTTACATAATTCAAATATAAATTCAATTATATCATATGATATATAATTTATATCATATTATATTCATATCATTCGATATATCATTTATGTCATATTATATTCATATAATTCAGTCCAATTAAGGTTCAAAGTAATTTACTGGAATCCGAATAATCAGGAGGAAATTATCATGGGGGGGTGGGGGGGGGGGGGAGGAGGGGGGGGGGGGGGGGGGAAGTTGTTGATGGGCTGGAAGGTGGAAGATGAAATAGGATTCCGTGAGTAGAAACAGACAAATTGTATTCTACAACAGTATGGCCTATAATATTATTCACCCTAGCATTTCTATCAAGCCAGGGAAGAAATATGATTGAATGACGAGAGCAAAATTACAAAACGAGAGTGCCTACAAGCATATCTAAAACCGAGGTATCAACATCTAACATCGCTACATCCAGCGATGAATGGTGGTGGACAATTGAATAATAAACCAGAGATTTCAGTTCTCAAAACTTCACTTCTTAATGATTATGGAGGGCAGCACTTGCATGCCAAAACAAAGCTGAAACATATGCAATCAAATGGAGTATCTATTTCAATCCCAAATGTTCTGCGATCACAGAAGCTCGTCTTCAGCCAATTCAATTCACCTATTGTAATATGGAACAATGGCTCAAATCAATGTATACATCAAAAGCCAAGGGATCAGATGGCATGCCAGTTGTGGTGCTGGAAACGTACACTGGTTGTGTTAACCATCCTTATCCAATGTAGTTACCATTCTCATATTTAATCTGATAATGCTCTTAATTATTTACAAGCTATTGTCTATATTCATTTTAAGTTGCCGTTCGTGATAACTTCCTCACTGGTGTTCAAATGGATTTTGTCAGGACCATTTGGCTCTCGAACTTGGTTGCTTGGTGCAAACAAATACAAAAGTTGACAAAAAAGCTTCCTGTATTCATACCATATTCATTTCAAATAAGTTGACAAAAAAGCTTAATTTCCTCCTGTTCTAGAAAAGACGTTGTTGTTATAGGAAATATGTTGTTAAGCTGAAAAGACTATGGAAAAGATTTACGAGGATGATGCCAGGACTCGAGGGCCTGAGCTATTGAGAGAAGTTGAGCAGGCTAGGTCTTTATACTGTGCAGGAGGATGAGGGGTGATTAAGGAGAGATTTGTATTAATTTCAAAGGTAGAATAATTCATACTAGTCATAACTCATTAAATGATCCAAATCTAAACAGATACCATTCTTTAATGGCCCTTTCAGAGGTACTCTTTGCGTGAAGATCCCTTGGGAGGGAGGAGGAGAGGTTGGGGGGAAGGGAGGGGGAGGGGTGAGGTGAGAGGGGGAGGGGGGGGGGGGAGACGGGGAGGGGTGCGAGGGGGTTATGGATGGGAGGAGCAAAGGGGTGAGGGGGAGAGAGGTGGGAGATGAAGGGGGGGGAGGGGGGGGGGAAAGATGGGGGGGTGGAGAAGAAGGGGGGAGAAGGGGGGGGTAGGGGCAGAAGAAGGGAGAGGGGGGGGGGGGGAGAAGGGGGTGGAGAGGGGGGGTTGTTACTGAACTGAACTCACTTTGGAATGAATCCATTAACGGAGCCACTCTGCTGCTGGATTCTAAGTTGTCCCAAACCTTTCCTCTGGAAGCCTCCTCGTCCCCATCAGGTGCCGAGTTCCCAGAGCCCTGGTTAAACGCGGGAGCCGCTCACGGTTAAGTCTGTGAAAGCGGCCCCATCAGAGTCTGTGAGCAGCAGCAGGGTTCAACGTAGGAAGGACCATTGTGCCTATTGTAATGGTTCGGGCAACAGCCGGCGTTCTGCTCTGTCTGTGGGGAGAGGGCGTGGGAGGGAGATTGAAAGCAGGGTGGCAGTGCCGCGAGCGCACCCCACAAGCAGCGGGTCCTTTCTAATCTAACATGTCAATGAAGAGAAAGGAAATTTATTTTAAAAATTCTCTTTGAAAATAAATGTAAATGTTGAACAATTAATCCAGGAGGACTGAGTGGGGGGGGGGGGGGGGGGGGGGTTGGGGGATTGAAAACAGGGTGGCGGTGCCGCGAGCGCGCCCCCACAAACAACGGGTCCTCTCTAATCCAAGGAATCAAAGGCCGAATCTGGCACCCACAAACACACTTTTAATATATAGATAGATAGATTTTGTATTTAAATCGTGCCCATTTGCTTGAACTAAAAGCTCTATTTGGTTTGTTATTAATCTCTGTCAAAATTGTGAATTGTAAGTTGGAGTTCTAAATGAAGCAATAATACCCATAGTTGTCCAGTTGGGTGATTTAAATTGTTTGAGTTCCTAGCATACATTTGGACTTTACAACTTTGCTTCATTCATATTTTCAGGAAGCATTTATTGCCCATCCCTAAATGCCCATGACTTGATTTATTGTCGTTTTTTGGAAATAATATTATCATATTGCTGTTGGTATTGAGTCTCACGGTTTAGATCCAATAACACTGAAGGAATGGCAATCCTTGCAACAAACATGCAAGTATTAAAAGGAATGCCAGTTGGAAGGCCATTTTGTCCTGGATTGTATTGAGTTTCTTGAAAATGTTGAAGCTGCTCTCTTCAGGCAAGGGGAGAGTATTCCATCTTGTTCCTGACATGCCTTGAAGATGGTGAAAAGGTTTTGAGGTGAATTACATACCACAGAACACTGTCCATGATCTGCTCCTGTAGCCTTCATGAGGTTGAGATTCTGGTCAACAGTGACCACCATCCAGAACACTAACGGTGAGTTCAGCAATGGTATTGCCATTGAATATAAAATGTATATAAATATATTTTCTCCAGTTGGTGCTTGTCATCAGGTGCCAATTTTGTATGCAAGTATTACTTGCTATGTCTCACCGATTCCCCATTGCAGCTTCATTTGTGAAACAGACCCACCTCAGGCCTTATCATGCAAAGCGATTGAAGAAACACCTGGTTGGGCCTAAGAGTCTGCACTTACAAAATCTTGTAACAATATCCAGGGACTGGGATGATTCAACTCCACTATTTGTTTCACTCGCGCAATGTATGGCTCCAGCTATTGGAGTGTTATTCCCTCGATATCTATTGACTTAATTATTGCCACAGTCCCGCAAGGCAAAATACCATCTTGATATCATGGGAAGTTGCTTCACTACATTCACTAAATTCAATACATTGTATCAGATTTGGACAAAAGTTATGGTGATATCTGGGGCAAGTGATCCTGGCAAAACACCACTTGGGGCATTGGTAAGCAGTTTAATGGTAAGTAAATGCACTTGATAACATTATTGAAGACACCTTCCATCCATTTGCTAAATGGGAATGAGAATTTGACAATTCATGCTTTCTACCAAGGAGGAGGCTGATCGTGTACTTATTCACCTAATTAATTTTTGTAATGCAGGTGCACAACCTTTTATCCGAAAGCCTTGGGACCAGACACTTCTCAGATTTCGGGATTTTTTCGGATTTCCGAATGGAAGATTTTTAGCATAGATTAGGTAGGTAGCGCGCGGCGGCTTGAAAAGTCTGGAGCGGCTGCCTCCTCCCCGGAGACTGGGGAATCATTGTAAATCATTGCTTAAATGTTAGTCAGTTAGTTTGGAGGGATTTTATGTGGTGGGGGGGGGGGGGGGGGTGGGTGAAGGGGGAAACTTTAATTCTTAGTCCCCTACCTGGTCGGAGAGGCGGGGAGCGGGAAATGCCTTACCGGGTCGCCGTGCAATAAGCTCCGGAGCGGTGTGGCCGCCGACTCCCAACATCGCGGAGCTGGGGGCTGCGGGCGTCCTGCCGCGGGCGGCGCCGGTTGGAGCTCCGACCCCGGCAACTCTACCCCTGGCTGCGCGACGCTCCAAATCCAGCGCCGCCCGCGGCCGGACGCCGCAGCCCCAGCTCCGCGATGTTGGGAGTCAGCGGCGTCGCAGCACTGGGATACCAGCGGGGAGCGGGCAATGCCTTACTGGGTCGCCATGCGGTAAGCTCCGGAGCGCTGTGGCCGCCTACACACAACATCGCGGAGCTGGGGCTGCGGGCGGATAAATGATTGTGCACCTATATATTCTCTCTCACGTGAATTCCGAATTATCCACCCACAAATATATACTGGGAGCAATTTACAGAAGCCAATTAATCTATATCATTTATTGATGATGCGAGAGGAACCAGAAGCACCATGTGGTCACAGAGAGAACATACAAACTCCACAGACAACAGTTGAGAACAGGATTCAGTTGTTGAAGCTGTGAATCAACAGCATTAATTACTACACTACAATGTTATCCATAGTTTAATAATAAATAATGAAGATCATTAATTAGAAAACCAAAAAGTAAGATATCATGAATATACCTTAAGATGTTTGGCTATAAAAGGCTGTATTTCTGTTTGGTTCTCACGTGCAATTAGAAATACATTTAGCATCGTTGAGGCAAAATAAATGAGGATTTGCAAAAGATCAGAACTGGATCCACAGAGATCTCAGTGTTGAAGGGCAACTGAAATAACAGACTGCTGTCTGAGGCCATTGACAAGCATGAGGATGAGGATTTTAAAATAGTCTGGCTGGGAGCTAGCATAGATTCTTAGGCACAGCTTGAATTGGCTACACATGGACATTAGAAATTTAGATGGTTTCAGATTTATGGAGGGTGGAATATAATAGGCCAAACAGAAGAGCATGGGCCCAGTCACACCAGATGGTAACAAAGGTTTTGAAGATGTTTTTAACAAATTATTTTAGAAACATTGAAATCATACTTAATATTATAATTAGAAATGTGTGTCCTGTGTGTTTATATTAATTACCAAATAATGTGAATGAAGATATAGTCTGATCCTTTCATCTTCCAAACTTGAGTCTTCTGTTGTACATCTAAATTTTTCATTGTCAGGATCTGAATGAGAAAATAAAGTTTCATTCTCACAGAAAATATCCCCAAGACAATTTCAGGTAAATTGTATAGAATTACTTATTTTAGAATTACATATATTCTCGAAAGACTTACAGTATTTACATCTACACATACACCCCCTGAAACCCAACAACCGATCAAATCTACTCAGCCTCATGCACTGCCTCGAGAATATAAAGTGTTCGATGGCGCAGAACTTCCTCCAACTAAACCAGAGCAAGTTTGAGGTCATCCTACTCGGCCCCTCGGACTCCATCAAAACGATAGCAGACAGCCTTGGAAGCCTAACCTCCTTACTCAAACCGCACGTCAAAAACCATGGCGTGATATTTGACTCCGCATTAAAGTTTGACAAACAAGTCAATGCTGTGGTAAAAGCTAGCTTCTTCCAGCTTCGCACGATGGCTAAAATCAAACGATTCATCCAATTCGACGACCTTGAAAAAAATCATCCACGCATTCATCTCCTCCCACCTTGATTACTGCAACTCCTTATACACTGGCATCAACCAATCATCCCTGCCCTGTCTGCAATTGGTCCAAAACGCCGCAGCGAGACTTTTGACGGGTACCCGTAAAAGGGACCACTTCACCCCGATTCTGGCCTCACTCCACTGGCTCTCAGTACGGCACAGAATCAACTTCAAGCTCCTCCTATATGTATACAAAGCCCTTAACAGGCTTGCCCCCCCCTCCCATATCAAAAATCTTGTAACCCACCATTCTACCTCCAGGTCCCTCAGGTCGGCCAACTTGGGGCTACTAACTATCCCGCGGTCCAGGTTTAAGCTCAGGGGCGCCCGCGCTTTTGCAGTTGCAGCACCTAGACTGTGTAACAGCAACCCTCTCCTCATCAGAACTGCTCCCTCCATCGACTCCTTGAAGTCTAGACTTAATACCTAATTCTACTCCCAAGCATTTCTTGAGGTCCTCTGAGGGAGCGCTGTAAACAGTGTATGTATGTATGTATTGTTAGATTTGTGTACCATTGTATGTAGCACGTCAGTACCTGCACTGATGTAAAGCACTTTGGTCAACGAGAGTTGTTTTTAAATGTGCTATACAAATAAAATTGACTGACTGACTGACTTATTCCTCAACCCAGACATAGAAACATACAAAATAAGTGCAAGAGTAGGCAATTCGGCCCTTCAAGCCAGCAATATGATCATGGCTGAGCATCCAAAATCAGTACCCCATTCCTGCTTTCTCCCCATATCCCTTGATTCCGTTAGCCCTAAGAGCTGTGTCTAAAGCCCCTGTCCCACATACGTGTCCTTGGCACGCTAATTACGCGACCTTGTCGTCGTGTTGAGGCGCGACGGTCCCGTGAAGGTTGCGCGCGACTTCATGCACCCGCACAGCCGTCTGGAGCGCGTGACGTCATTTGAAGATGGACGCAAAATGCAGGAGTAACTCAGCGGGACTGGCAGCATCTCTGGAGAGAAGCAATGGGTGATGTTTCGGGTCGAGACCGTTCTTCAGTCTGAAAGAAGGGTCTTGTCCCGAAACATCATCCATTCCTTCTCTCCAGAGATGCTGCCGGTCCAGCTGACTTACTCCAGCATTTTGTGTCTATCTTCAATTTTCTTGGCCACGCTCTGGGAGTAGAAGTGGGGGCTGATCCGGACCTCAACGGCCGTGAGCCCCAGGCCAAGCTCGGCGATCGTTTGCCTGCTTCTGCTGCTGTTGGAGGTAAGACGTTGCGTTGCACCAGGGTCTTGGGCCTGTCCCACTTTGGCCATCAGTTACGCGACAGGTGGGTGGCGTGTGAAGATTTTGTTCGCTATAAAATTTCGGAGTGCTGCGCAATACCGCGCACAACTCCATACCCCTCCGCACTTCTCAGTGGGACCGGCCCCGCATGGCCACACGATGCCCGTGCACCTCAACGCGATGACGAGGTTGCGTAATTTGTGTGACGAGGACACGTAAGTGGGACAGGGTCTTAACTCTCTCTTGAATACATCCAGTAAATTGGCCTCCACTGCCTTCTGTGGCAGAGAATTCCACAGATTCACGACTCTCTGGCTGAAAAGGTTTTTCCTCATCTCAGTCCTAAATGGCCTACCCCTTATTCTTAAATTATGACCCCTGGTTCAGCACTACCCCAACATGGGAAATGTTTTTCCTGCATCTAGCCTGTCCAATCCCTTGCGGATTGTTTTTATAAGATTTCCTCATCCTTTTAAATTGCAGTGAATATAAGCCCAGTCGATTCATTCTTTAATCATATGTCAGTTTCGCCCTCCTGGGAATTAACCTAGTCAACCTACGCTGCACTCTCTCAATAGCAAGAAAGTCTTTCCTCAATTTAAAGACCAAAACTACACACATTACTCCAGATGTGGTCTCACTAGGGCCCTGTACAACTGCAGTAGAACCTCCTTGCTCCGATAATAAAGTCCTCTCCCTATGAAGGCCAACATGCCATTTGCTATCTTCACTGCCTGCTGTACCTGCATGCTTACTTTCAGTGACTGATATACAAGCCCACCCAGGTCTCGTTGCACCGCCCCATCTTCTAATCTGACACCATTGAAATAATGTGCAGGATATAATCCTCCAGCATATAATCCTCCAAAACATACGTCATCTCCAGCACATAATCCTCCAAACCTTTCGTCACCTCCAGCATATAAACCTCCCAACACGTTCGCCACCTCCAGCACATAATCCTCCAACACTTTTGCCACCTCCAATGGGATCCCACTACTGGCCACATCTTCCCATCTCCACCCCTTTCAACTTTCCGCAGAGAATCCCTCCACAACTCCCTGCTCAACTCGTCCCTTCCGACCCAAACCACCCTCTCCCCAGGTATTTTTCCCTGCAACCGCAGGAGATGCAACACCTGTCCCTTTACCTCCCACCTCGACTCCATCCAAGGACCCCGAAAGCCTTTTCAGGTGAGGCAGAAGTTCACTTGCACTTCCTTCAACCTCATCTACTGTATCCGCTGTTCCAGGTGTACATTGGCAAGACAAAGCGCAGGCTCGGCGATCGTTTCGCTGAACACCTCCGATCAGTCCGCATTAACCTACCTGATCCCTCGGTTGCTCAACACTTTAACTCCCATTCCCATTCCCAACCTGAGCTTCCTTGCCTGGCCTTCTCCATTGTCAGAGTGAGGCCCAGCGCAAATTGGAGGAACAGCATCTCATAATTAGTTTGGGTAGCTTACATCCCAGCAGTATGAACATTGACTTCTCTAACTTCAAATAGCCCTTGCTTTCTCTCTCTCTCCATCCCCACCCCTTCCCAGTTCTCCCACCAGTCTTACTGTCTCCGACTACATTCTATCTCTGCCCCACCCACTCCCCAGACATCAGTTTGAAGAAGGTTCTCGACCCGAAACGTCACCCATTCCTTCTCTCCAGAGTTGCTGCCTGTCCCAATGAGCTACACCAGCATTTTGTGTCTATCATTCAGATAATAATCTGCCTTCTTGTTCTTGCCACCAAAGTGGAAAACCTCACATTTATCCACATTATACTGCATCTGCCATGCATCTGCTCACTCACCCAATCTATCCAAATCACCCTGCAGCCTCTTAAAATCCTACTCGCACCTCATACTGCCACCCAGCTTTGTGTCATCCACAAACCTGAAGATGTTACATTCCTTCATCTAAATCGTTAATATATATTGTAAATAACTGGGGTCCCAGCACTGAGCCTTGCGGCGCCCTACTAGTCACTGTCTGCCATTCTGAAAAGGACCCGTTAATTCCATTTTGCTTCCTGTCTGCCAAGCAGTTCTCTATCCAAGTCAATACCCTACCCTCAATACAATGTACCCTAATTTTGCACACTAATTTGTGTCTTGTCAAAGGCTCTTTGAAAGTCCAGAGAACCACATCCACTGGCTCTCCCTTATCCATTCTACTTGTTATATCCTCAAAAAATCCTAGATTAGTCAAGCATAATTTCCCCTTCATAAATCCATGTTGACTTTGACTGATCCTGACACTGCTTTCCAAATGTGCTGCTTTAATAATCGACTCAAGCATCTTCTCCACTATCGGTCAGGCTAACTGGTCTATAATTTGTTCTTTTTTTTTAAAGTGGGGCTACATTAGCTACCCTCTAGTCTACTGGAACTGATGCAGTCTATAGATCATTGGGAAATGATCACCAATGCATCTACGATTTCTAGGGCCACCTCCTTGAGTACTCCAGGATGTAGACCATCAGGCCCTTGGGATTTACCTGCCTTCAGTCCCAATAGTTTACCAAACAGCATTTCCTGACTAATGTGGATTCCCTTCAATTCCTCCCTCCCACTAGATCCCCGATGCCCTAGTATTTCTGGGAGATTAGTTCTGTCTTCACTGAGGAAGACACATACAAAGTACTTGTTAACTGGTCAGCCATTTCCTTGTTTTCCATTATAAATTCACCTGTTTCTGACTGTAAGGTACCTACATTTGTCTTCACTAATCTTTTCCTATTTACATATCTATAGAAGCTTTTACATTCCGTTTTTATATTCCCCGCAAGCTTTCTTTCATGCATTCTTTTCCCCCTCTTAATTAACCCCTTTGTCCTCCTCTGTTGAATTATAAATTTCTTCCAGTCCTCCGGTTTGCTGCTTCCTCTGGCCAATTTATATGCCTCTTCCTTGCATTTAACACTATCCCTAATTTCCCTCGTAAGCCACCGTTGAGCCATGTCTCACCAAATAAAATCCTGACTCAAAAATCAGGCATAAATGTTAAATGCTCATTAAAAACAATCATTATTTCTACAAACTATGGTCCCAAAGTAATACTTTTCAAAAGCTTTAGTTCACAAAACCCCGAATCATTATTGCAACTGTAAAAAGTGACCACAATTATTTTTATACATTCATACCTACTGGAAAACAATCACATTTGAAAACTTTGTGCAAGGAATCACCCTTTGTTAATGATTTAATAGGTAAACATTCCAAAATATGTTACATTTTAGAAATGGAGGCAAAGAATTAGGAACATATAAATTTACCCTGGCCACTTGTTCTTCTCCCATCTGGCAAGAGGTATAGAAGTGCGAAAATGCACACCTCCAGATTCAGTGACAGTTTCTTCCCAACTGTTGTCAAGCAACTGAACCATTCTACCACAACTAACTGTTATTTATTTTTAATTACTTTGCAAAAATTTCTAAACACCTGTTTTTGCTTCTTCATTCTGGGGTATTGTGTGTAGATTGATGATAAAAATTTTTTAATCCATTTTAAAATAAGGCTGTAACGTAACGGAATGTGGAAAAAGTGAAGAGGTCTGATTACTTTCTGAATTAACTGTCATATATAACAGGTGAATGTGATGGGGTGACTAATGTTGAAAGAGGAATACTGAAATAAAAGAACACCGTGAAGTATCATGAGTTGAACAGTCAAGTCAAGTCAAGTCAAATTTATTCGTCACATACACATACGAGATGTGCAGTGAAATGAAAAGTGGCAATGCTCGCAGACTTTGTGCACAAAGACAAACAAACAAACAACCAAACAAACTACAAACAGAATCACATATTCTTTTACATATTAAATATTGTGGGCAGAAGGAAAAAGGTTCAGTAAAGTTAGTCCCTGGTGAGATAGGAGTTTACAGTCCGAATGGCCTCTGGGAAGAAACTCCTTCTCAACCTCTCCGTTCTCACAGCATGGCAACGGAGGCGTTTGCCTGACCGTAGCAGCTGGAACAGTCCGTTGCAGGGGTGGAAGGGGTCTCCCATGATTTTATTGGCTCTGGAGTTGCACCTCCTGATGTATAGTTCCTGCAGGGGGGCGAGTGAAGTTCCCATAGTGCATTCGGCCGAACGCACTACTCTCTGCAGAGCCTTCTTGTCCTGGGCAGAGCAATTCCAAAACAAGATGGTGATATTTCCGGACAAGATGCTTTCCACAGCCGCTGAGTAGAAGCACTGGAGGATCCTCGGAGATACTCTGAATTTCCTCAATTGCCTGACGTGGTAAAGGCGCTGCCTTGCCTTACTCACGAGTGCTGCGGCGTGTGATGTCCATGTCATATCCTCAGAGATGTGGACTCCCAGATATTTAAAACAGCTCATCCTATCCACAGTATCCCCATTTATCCTCAATAGTATGCTTGCTTGAGTAAAATGAATTGTTAATTATATCTGCAACTGAGGAGACTCACTGTGAGGCCTTAACATGCATAGATGTATTGTAAGAACAGTGATTTGAAAATATAAAAGTAGGAAGATTGGAGTTTTGGTTGACGTGAAGGTGTCTGTGTGCAGTCAATATTGAGAGTAATTACTCAATGGTGATTATGTCACATGAGGTGTATCATGCCATGAACAAGCTGTCCAACAACAAAGCAAGTGGCTTGGATCATATTTCTGCTGAACATCTTAAGTATGCGAGTATAGCTCCTCTCCTTGCTATTTGTTTTACTGGATTTATGATTCATGGCTTGTTACCACTCAATATTGTCTGTTCTGTTAGTACCGATTATTAAGGACAAAGCTGGTAAACAAGATAGCCTAAATAATTACAGGCCCATAGCTTAAGCCAGCATATTGTCAAAAGTTTTAGAAAGAGTTCTGCTGGGTAGAGTAAATGAGTTTGTTAACTCCATAGATAACCAGTTTGGTTTTGAAGCTAAACATGGCACTGACTTATGCATAAATGCCCTAAAGGAGATTGTAAACAAATATAGAGGCAAAAACTCTTCAATCCTTATGTGCTTTATTGATGCTTCCAAAGCCTTTTTTTTTTGTTTGTTTATTTTAGTAGAAGTTAATACAGTACAAAACAGTACAGTGGAACCTAATTTTAGGTGCCAACTATGTCATACCGTAATCCATTCTATGTACAACCTCTAGTTTTATGTTTTGAGAAGGAAGTAAGCAAGACAAGAAAAAGAAAACAATAGAAAGGGGAAAAAGAGGAAAAATAGATGGTAGAGAATAGAAAAACGTGAAGTGTGTATGTATATAAAAAAAAGAAAAAGTGGAAAGTAGAAATAGGAGAGAAGGCCCCTTAAAAGAGAAATTTTCAAATCTTTATTTGGAGATGTAGATCTATCCACGGCATGAACTGAAATCAGCAATCTTTATGGTACCGCTGCATCACATGATTCCAAAAAGTCGATGAAAGGAGACCAACTCCTTAAGAATTGGTCATATTTATCTATTAGTCGGAGTCTCATTTCTTCAAGGCGTGCTATGTCCATCATATTCCTAATCCACATTTTAACAGTTGGTATGGTTGTATTTTTCAAAAATTTAAGTATCAATTTCTTTCCAATTATTAACCCATAATTAAAAAAAACGTTTTGGTCTTTATTTAAATTGATATCTTCTACTATTATTCCAAATATAATCCATTCCGTTTTAGGTTCTATTGTGGACTTGAAAAGCTTTGTAAATATATCAAATATATCGCTCCAAAATATCGCTTCCAAAGCCTTTGATCGTGTTAATCGCAGAAAGCTGTTTGTTAGAATGAGTCAGAGAGGGTGCCTAAATACATTGTGAGAATTCTGGCCTACTGGTATGCCCTCCAGACAATGCAAATAAAATAGTAAGATTTAACGAGAACTTACCAGTTTGAAGTTTGATCTTTATTTTATGAGGAGTTACTGTGAGCGTTTACGTGAAGAAGCTCCGCCAGGCCGCATGCGTATCTTCTTCAAAGCAGCAGGGTGAAATCACAGATAACAGCAGTCGAAGTAACATAGTAAGACTCAGAAGACTAGAACTACCAGATGATCTTTGCGATGATGAGGTCCGGGAGCGGAGGGCACGTAATCGCTCACCGTAACTCCTCATAAAATAAAGATCAAACTTCAAGCTGGTAAGTTCTCGTTTAATCTTACTATTTTACTTCAGAGTCACGTGAGTGATTCCGTGAAGATTTCAAAGCTCTGTGATTTCATGCCGTGAGAATCGAGTCACCACAACCACGGCTGCTTCAATGATAGATGAGGGAAACATTCATAATGAATAAATAATAGTAACTCCTCTCATTCGGGAGTAACTAACTAAGTAAAGTTGGCAAAACCCCTGGTCTGGCCTTGGGTTATTATGAATTTTTTATAACCCTTGCTGCGGAAAAGGTTTTTATAACCCTTGCTATAACCAGCCCTGGTGGAGTGAGTCTCGGAAATATATCAGTATCAGCTCCTGTATGAGCCAAACCCTGTTTCGATCACCTGGGGATGGTCCAACCCAATACCCTTTTAAAGTTTTTTATATTATCAACATTGCTAGTTCCGAGCCTCTAAGCTCTTCGTGAACTTGACATATTGTTATATATATATATGTGACCATAACCGAGGTTCATGAGGTATGTCATTAATTAGTTTGAGATTTTATGTCTATTCTGCTTATATAAATATTAAAACATAATATTATTTGCAGATGTAATCATCCTATGTAGTCACAATATGTAGTGACTGAACCCGTTGGCTGGCCTGCGCCTTGAGGATAGCATCCTATGATAGCCGAGCCAACTAAGGATGTACCTGTAGCCCTCTGTTGAAATAGTATTAATACCACATTAAATATCCCATTAGCCCTGTGCTTATCTTGGGAACATATGAAAAATATCCTTTCTCCCTTGATATTAGGGGTGAATCCTGGCAGAGTGGGTCCCTATTGCTACTGTAAATAAGATGGGAAGCACGTTGGGCACAGTTAATGGTCCAATAACTTACAGACCCATTTGAAACGAACTGCAAGCTGTTAGTTATCTGTGCCGTATGAGCTGTGACTTAAATATTTAAACAACACTTCCCATTTCCTGAAGAGGAGATGTAATGCTTTCCTTTCTTGGTGCTATACCTGCATTTGCAGCGAGCAGACATGAATTGGACGGACAGTCTGAGTCACAGGACTGGTCCACTCAGAATGTATAAGTGAATAATTAATTTACCATGCAGAGGCTGGTTTCCCGAACCACAGGCTAACCCAGCAAATTTTATGTTAAGAATAACCGTAACGGTTGTATTTTTATTCCCAGTAAAGCGAGAAACATAGCTGCATAAGACAGTCAGACAGAACGTTGGTACTGAATAATATACATCTAAACTTGCCATATAATATCCTTTGGAAACCAATTGTTTAGTAGTACCGAATGTTTCCTTTTAAAAGCTTATACTGGACGTAGGAATTCAGTCGGGTTAGATCCAGAATGGCTCGCCACCCCCCATCCTTCTTTTGCATGGGAAATATATTTAGACACAAACTGCAGAGGCTGACGAACCGTCTTTTTTATTACACCTTTTGTGAATAATGGTTTCAATTTTATCATTTACCTGTAAAGTTTCTGGTTTTGAAAACACCAATTTTCGACGGTGAATGTTTAGTGTGTGGATGTTATTCAAGAATAACTCAATTTGAACCCCTGAATGCTGTCCAGTGTGAAAGGATCTGATGTTATGCAGCACTATTCATTATAAACATTTACAATCTACCCCCATTGGTGATTGGTCTATAGGAGATATGTCTTGGGCAAGTCCAGCTGCTCGTGCCTCCATGGTTGCTGGGTTGTTTTGCCTCCGAATTTTAGTGGGAGTATGTACTGGTGCACGCCAACGGCGTAGTGAGGGGATAGTACTCTTAATAAGACCGACCATCCTTGCCTCGTCATCTAGGTCCTTGACTTACTTAGCCAGGACTTCTCCAAATATCAAGTTTGGTGGCTGTATGTTTGATGATCAGCACAGTGCTGCAACTTTGGATTTAACGTGGGTCTGATAGTTCTTTCTCAGGCAGTTAATCAAGAAGTGGGCATTACACACCCGGCCCAATGTATCCTGCTGTGTGTTTGATAATGGCTTAGACTGACCGCCCAATGCCGTTATGCCTGATCCGATTGGTTATAATACTTTCTGCAGCCTTAGTTCCTGCGATTGCAGGATTGCACCCATTTGCCCCCAGATAACCTGGTTCATGGTGGGCATTCTGAGTGACGCACGATTTACAGGTGTTTCATAGCGTTTTGATTCTTGGAGCTCATATTGAGCTCATATGGAGAGGTCATATTGTTGATATTATCTCACCAGTTCCTGCCGGTATGGTAAATTTACATGCCACGATGCTCTCGTGCCTTCAGGGTCAGTGCCATACTTTGCCCTGGCTCTTCCTGCTCTTGCATGAGGGAGGCTTCAGCAGCCCTTGACATGGTGCTGCTGGTATGGGCACCCAGGTAGACCTGCGGTGCCTTGGGATATGCTCCTCCGCTATACCTCCAACTTCAGGGTCAGTGCCATACTGCCCTGGCTCTCCCTCTTTTTTCAAGAGGGAGGCTTCAGCAGCCCTTGACATGGCGCTGCTGGTATGGGCCCCCATGTTGACCCGTGGAGGTATGGTTCTTCTTGTTTGGTACAGGTCTGCCCTGTATAGACCTCTGCTGGAGGTTGCTGCCCGGTTGATGGGGTGGCCCATGAGTATAGTACTTACGTTGGAATTGTCATGATGGAACATCCTTTCCATAAGGTGCTCTTTTTTGTCTAGACGCCCCCAGACGTTTTTATGTCCCAAAGCTATTCCTGGCCATAATACTGAGCCTGCCCTGAAACAACTCTGGACAATTTCTGTGCTTGGATCCTAGCATTGTGCAGTTTTACATGGTTAAATCTCATCCATTTGTGTGTTGTAAGGCTACTAGGACCTTTTCATCCTTACCAAGGGAAATGCTATTTTCATACGAAACATGACCCAAACATATGTTGTTATTATCATTAGTACCCACAAGTGTAATTATTGCCAACTTGTTGATGGCCCCATATTTTCCCTGAGCTCGACTAAGATCTAGGATTTTCCCGTCCAACTTTCATGTTACCACCAACTTCAGTGAATTGTTTACTGTCTACAAAGGCGTGGGGTGTGTTGTTGCCGCAATAATGAAGCTTTGCTTATTAATGGTACCTCAATTGATCCAAAACTTTGCTTTCTATCCAGATTTTACCTGCATAGTTTTTTCCCTAAGAGAAGTTCAGCGGCTTATTTTTATGTCACCCCTTATGTGTTTTTATTCTCGTCACTTATAGCTTTATATAGGGTATGCTTTGTAATACCTGTAACCTCAGTGACAGAATAACTCTGCCCTGGTAGGCTCAACCTCCTTCATGAGGGAGACTTAATAGAAACATAGAAACATAGAAATTAGGTGCAGGAGAAGGCCATTCGGCCCTTCGAGCCTGCACCGCCATTCAATATGATCATGGCTGATCATCCAACTCAGTATCCCGTACCTGCCTTCTCTCCATACCCCCTGATCCCCTTAGCCACAAGGGCCACATCTAACTCCCTCTTAAATATAGCCAATGAACTGGCCTCAACTACCCTCTGTGGCAGAGAGTTCCAGAGATTCACCACTCTCTGTGTGAAAAAAGTTCTTCTCATCTCGGTTTTAAAGGATTTCCCCCTTATCCTTAAGCTGTGACCCCTTGTCCTGGACTTCCCTAACATCGGGAACAATGTTCCTGCATCTAGCCTGTCCAACCCCTTAAGAATTTTGTAAGTTTCTATAAGATCCCCTCTCAATCTCCTAAATTCTAGAGAGTATAAACCAAGTCTATCCAGTCTTTCTTCATAAGACAGTCCTGTCATCCCAGGAATCAGTCTGGTGAACCGTCTCTGCACTCCCTCTATGGCAATAATGTCCTTCCTCAGATTTGGAGACCAAAACTGTACGCAATACTCCAGGTGTGGTCTCACCAAGACCCTGTACAACTGCAGTAGAACCTCCCTGCTCCTATACTCAAATCCTTTTGCAATGAAAGCTAACATACCATTCGCTTTCTTTACTGCCTGCTGCACCTGCATGCCTACCTTCAATGACTGGTGTACCATGACACCCAGGTCTCGTTGCATCTCCCCCTTTCCCAATCGGCCACCATTTAGATAATAGTCTGCTTTCCCGTTTTTGCCACCAAAATGGATAACCTCACATTTATCCACATTATACTGCATCTGCCAAACATTTGCCCACTCACCCAGCCTATCCAAGTCACCTTGCAGTCTCCTAGCATCCTCCTCACACCTAACACTGCCCCCCAGCTTAGTGTCATCCGCAAACTTGGAGATATTGCCTTCAATTCCTTCATCCAGATCATTAATATATATTGTAAATAGCTGGGGTCCCAGCACTGAGCCTTGCGGTACCCCACTAGTCACTGCCTGCCATTGTGAAAAGGACCCGTTTACTCCTACTCTTTGCTTCCTGTTTGTCAGCCAGTTCTCTATCCACATCAATACTGAACCCCCAATGCCGTGTGCCTTAAGTTTGTATACTAATCTCTTATGTGAGACCTTGTCGAAAGCCTTCTGGAAGTCCAGATACACCACATCCACTGGTTCTACCCTATCCACGCTACTAGTTACATCCTCGAAAAATTCTATAAGATTCGTCAGACATGATTTACTTTTCGTAAATCCATGCTGACTTTGTCCAATGATTTCACCACTTTACAAATGTGCTGCTATCCCATCTTTAATAACTGACTCTAGCAGTTTCCCCACTACCGATGTTAGATTAACTGGTCTGTAATTCCCCATTTTCTCTCTCCCTCCCTTCTTAAAAAGTGGGGTTACGTTTGCTACCCGCCAATCTTCAGGAGCTACTCCAGAATCTAAAGAGTTTTTAATGCAGCCTGCCTATAGGTGTTGCTGCCATTATCCCCCATGAGGACCTGTGTATATATTATGCTCCTGTCCTGGAGCTGATTTTATTTATACAGCCTTACCCCGAAGCTGCTGCCATGGCCCTTGGGGTGACCTGTTGGGTATGAAGCTCCTCCTGGAGCCTGTTGTCATGGAGTATCCCTTTTATCAGGTGCTCCATTTTATCAGACGTCCACAACATTGTTTTTATTGGGAGGTGTATCCTCCTGGCACGATTTACGTGTTATTTTTAGAATAGCATAGCCCCGGCATAAAGCACAGAAAACAAGTCCTTTGGCCCAACTCAACCATCTAAGCTAGTCCCAATGTCTTTTAAAGAAAACATAAAAAAGACATATGTAAGTTACCCTAATATCGTTGGGACTTACCCCTCCACGGAACCCTCTGCGGTCTGGAAGTCGCTGACTGCCTTGTCAGCGGCTGGAGTAACGCACCCAACGCCCGCCGGCTCCCGCGTTAGCTATCTGGACTTGGAGTTCTCCCCACAGCCCAATGCCGGTTTCCTCGCGGCTCGCCCGGGCTGCGCTACTATAGCCAACAGGAACCTCTGTAAGAATGCAGGAAAAACTCAACCTGGTAAGTAATCAAAACTTACCTGTAGGTTTTTTTACTTACCGCTGGCAGGAATGAATTGCCTGCCAGACCGGTGCCTCGCCATGCGGATGACGATAATGATATGCATGCGGCCTGGCGGGGCTTCTTCACGGAATCACTCACGTGACTCCGAAGTAAAATGAGGCAATAGGGTCTCAGCCCCATTTGGGGTTAGCAATGGTGTTAGACAAGAGGGAATTTTGTCCCCAGTCCTTTTTAATCTTTATATTGATGATCTGTCCAAACAATTGAAAGCATGTAATACTGGGTTCATGATTGGTAATATTTTAGTGAACCATATTATGTATGCAGATGATCTTGTGGTCTTTAGGCCATCTACCGCTGGTCTACAGCAGCTCCTTACTATATGTTCTGTGTATGGTGTGGAACATGATATTAAATATAATGCTTGTAAGAGTGATGTTATGATCTGTAGAACCAAAGAGGATAAATGTCTAAAATTTCCTGATTTTAAATTGTCTGACAATAATCTTAGTGTCTGTAATAAGGTAAAATATCTAGGGCATTTTATTACAAAACAAATGACAGATGATGAGGATATTTATAGGCAACGGCGCATGCTGTATGTACAGGCGAATACTCTCTTCCGTAAGTTTGGTGCGTGTGCAGATGTGGTGAAAATGTTGCTGTTTAGAGCATACAGCACACCACTCTATACTGCGCACCTGTGGTCGAACTATGGAAAGACAAGTTTGCAGAGACTAAAGGTGTCATGTAATGATGCCATGAAAACACTGCTAAGGAAACCTAGATGGTGTAGTGCAAGTAACATGTTTGTGGCTGCAGGAGTCAGTACTTTAGAAGTTATTCTAAAAAATCATATGTATAAATTCATCTGCAGGATAAATGACTCTAAAAATGTAATTATTGTGGCTTTGTCAAACATAAGGTTTAGCACTACACGCTATGAATCCCAGTTGTGGAGACGCTGGTATCGTTGTCTTGTTGTAGGACATTGATCATTCTTTTCATTCTGGATTTTAATTCATGTATTGTGTTTTTTTTTTAATATATAATTTATGATGCTTTTATAAGTGATATACTAAGATTTTATATGTACTTTATGATGTTTTTTTAATATGCAATGCATTTTTATGTAATGACCTGAATGTGTGGCTGAGGAACTGGTGCAGGGGGCAGAGATTTAGATTCTTAGATCATTGGGATCTGTTTTGAAGTAAGAGGGAACTGTACAAAAGGGACGGTTTGTATCATAACAGATAGGGGACCAGCATTCTGGCAGGCAGGTTTGCCACTGCTACACGGGTGGTTTCAAACTGAATAAGGAATGTGGGGTGTCAAATGAGATAGTCGAGGACGGAGTTAAAGGGAAAGAGAGTCAAGGGATGGTTATTTATTTTTTTTAATTTGTATTTTTATTAGAAGCAATGTACAGTAGTATAAACTGCGGCATATGACCAAATACATTTTGTGTACAACTTCTCTTTTAAATTTAACAAGAAATAGGTAGAGCAAGAGAGAGAGAGCGACAAAAAGAGTGAAGAGTGAAGGAAGTAGTGATGTGTAAACCCCTAGAGTACCCGATGGGCAGTCCAGGGGTGAACAAGTGATAGGCTGTAGAAAAATAGAGACAAAAACCCATAACATTATTTTAAAAAGAAAGAAGAAAAAAAGAGAAAAGAAACAGAAAACAAGAGAAAAAAAGGGACTCTTGTGTAGGGATATACCTGCTTCATATCTCACCACACCCATCACCTAGTTCGTGAATCAGTTTATTTCCAGTTGTGTTGCACCATACTATACTTGTAATAAATCAATAAAAGGAGACCATGTCTTTAAAAATTGCTCTGATTTTCCTGCCAAGCCGAGTCTCATATCTTCAAGATGTAGCATCTCAGACATGCTTGTGATCCACATTTTGAGTGTTGGGGTGGATGCAATTTTGCCATTATCAGGCAGTAGTTAAGGAAACGTCTTTGAAATATTGATAGCTCAGGGCAGGCTTCTGTTGTTCCAAAAATAATCAATTCTGTATGGGGGTCCAGTTTTGTTTTTAATAATTTTGTGAAGATTTCAAAGATTTCTTTCCAAAATTTATGGAGATTTATGCAAGAGACGAAGGAGTATGCTATATTTGCGTCTTGAGATAAACATTTGCCACAGATGGGGGATACATTTGGGAAAATTTTATTCAGTTTAGTTTTCGAGTAATATAGTCTATGTAATATTTTAAATTGGATATGTGCATATAAAAGATATTTTTCCCATCTGTCTTTGGGAATTTTTAAACTTAATTCCTGTTCCCACTTTCTATATTTAGAATGATATTATACAAGTATGATATTAAATTATTTGACTCTGCATTTCTATTCATACCTTCATCTAATATATCTGGCATCAGAGTTTGATATTCGTGTGTATGTTTTTTCAAATAATCTCGAATTACCTTTCAAATTGTATTTGAATTGTAATTTCTGAAATGATAAAAGGTTTCCCATTTCATACATATCTCCAAACTTTTTGATTCCTAGTCTTTCCCAATGAGTAAACGTTTTATCTATAATAGATGGTTTAAACAACGGATTATTAGCTATAGGAGAAAGAAGAGATAGATTTCTTAATTTAAGAGTAAGTTTTACTTGTCACCAAATTCGTAAGGTGCTATGAATAATCGGATTTTTCTTGTATATTGTATTCTTCACCTTTATTGGGGAGAGAAGGATCGCGCCTATGTTAAAAGGCGAACAATCCTCTCTCTCCATTACTAACCACTCGACCTGTTGGGCTGAATTGTCCAACCAGTAAATTACATTTTTAATATTCACTGCCCAGTAATAGTACAAGAAATTGGGGAGTGTCAGTCCACCTAATTATTTGGGTTTACATAAGTGTCGTTTATGAATTCTATGTGATTTATAATCCCAAATAAAATTTGTAATGTGGGAGTCAAGTTTTGTGAAAAAAATTGTAGGTAGATATATCAGTATTCTTGAAATAAATAGAGAATTTGTGGGAGAAAAATCATTTTTATGGCATTTATTCTGCCTATTAGAGACATTGGAAGTGTTTTCCAGAATTGAATCAAAGCATGTAATTTAGTAACTAAAGGCAGGAAGTTTGCATTGAATAAAGAGTTATATTTTCTGGCTACTTGGATACCCAAGAATTTAAATTTTTCTGTAGCAATTCTAAAAAGGAATTTTAAAAGGTGTGTCGACACTTGGAGTTTTATCGCCATGATTTCACTTTTGTTCCAGTTTATTCTATATCCTGCGAAAGAATTGAATTCCTCTATTAAATTTAATATATTTGGTACACTAACTTCCAATCTTGTAATGTATAGTAATACGTCATCTGCATATAATGATATTTTATTATTGAAATGTTTAGTATTATAACCGTGAATATTCAGATGCATTCTTATAATTTCTCCTAAGTGCTCTATCGCAAGAGCAAATAGCAGGGGTGATAATGCACAACCCTGTGTATTGCCCCTGGATAGGTGAAATTTCAGAGAAAGTATGTGGTTGGTCAATATTCTAGCAGTCAGCCTGTCATATAGTAATTTTATTCATGAAATAAAATTCTCTCCCATTTGAAATTTTTGCTGTACTTTGAAAAGTATTGTATTCCCATTCAACTTGGTCGAATGCTTTTTCTGCATCCAATTAAATAATTGATAAGTCTTCTTCAATTTTATGTGAATACATTATATTAAAATGACGTCTCAGATTATTAAATGAATGTCTCTTGGGTATAAACCCCGTTTGATCCGCATTTATTAATTTAATAACTTATTTGCTTAATCTTCTTGCTGGAGTTTTCGCTAGTATTTTTTTATCTGTATTTAACAATGCAATAGCTCTGTATGAACCAGGGTCTTCTAGGTCTTTATCTTTTTGGGTATAAGTGTAATAGTTGATTCCGCTAGTGTTTCTGGTAGTGTCTGTTCTTTAAAAACATATATATAAAGCTTGTGTAAATGTGGTGAGATTATCTGGTAAAATCCTTTATAAAATTCATTACTGAATCCATCTGGTCCCGGTGTTTTACCATTCTTCAGTGAATTTATTTTCTCTTCTATTTCTTTAATTGAAACCTGTGCTCCTAGTTCCTCTTGTTCCAACGGATTGAGATTTGGGAGATTGCAGTTGTCCAGAAAGTTTATAATTTTAATGCTGTTGTTGTTTTGGATGTATATAAATTTTGGTAGAATTGAACAAATCTTTTATTAATGTCTTTAGGGAGCATTTTAACGATTCACCTTTATCTGATTTAATTTTTAGAATCGTGTGATCCTTTTCCAGTTTTTTCAACTGACGTGCCAGAAGTTTATGTGGCTTATCGCCAAATTCGAAATTTTCCTGTTTTGTAATTTGAAATAGTCTGGTGACTCTTGCAGATAGAATTCGGTTTAGTTTACATTTCAGTATCGTTATCTTGTTGTGCTTATCTATGGTTGGTTCTTTCGCGTTTTCTAGATCCAATTGTCTAATTTGTTCTTCTAGTTGCAATTGTTCGGTCCTATTCTTTTTATTTTGAAAAGCTGGGTATGAAATTATAGAACCTCTGATAAACGCCTTAAAGGATTCACATAATAGGGAGGGTGAGATGCCTGGGGTATCGTTAGTCTCAAAGAAAAGTTCCATCTGTTGTTTTAGATATGTACAAGCATCCGGGTTGTTTAAAATTTGGGGATTGAACCTCCAAAACGATTTTTTATTGAACATTCCTTCTAGTTTTAGAAAGAAAGTTAACGGAGCGTTATCAGAGATTACACTATTATGATATTTAGGATTAGTTGTAAATGGAATTAATTTTGTGTCCACTAGGAAATAATCAATGCATGTATGGGTTTTATGTACCATTGAATAAAAGGAATACTCCCTTCCAGCTGTGTTTGCAATCCTCCATACATGTTATATTTGTGTTTTTTATGTACGTATTTAAAAGTTCACTAGATTTTGATGTTATATTACGTCTCTTTTGTTGTGCAGATTTATCCAGATATTGATCCAGAACGCAATTGAAATCTCCCCCAATTATCACATTTTGAAAATTAAACTCGGAGATTAAATTCAGGATTTTATTAAAAAATTGCAGATTGTCAAAATTAGTAGCATAAATATTTACCATAGTGAGTGGAGTAGAGTATATCTCTCCAGTAAGTATAACATACCTCCCCTCTTTGTCTGCTATAGTATTCTTTAGTTTAAATGGTATGCCTTTGCGAATTATAATTGCGGTACCTCTAGATTTAAAGATAGGAGGAGTGATATGTTTGGCCGAACCAATTTGCCTTCAGCCTGGTCTGAGCTTGGAGTTTCAAGTGTGTTTCCTGTAAAAAAATTATATCGGCATTGAGTGATTTTAATTGGGCAAGTACCTTACCCCTTTTGATTGGCTCATTAGCACCCCTTATGTTGCAGCTACAAAACGTAATTCCTCCAATTTTCTTTTGCGTATCGTCTTGCAGTCTAAATTACATTGGAACCTTTATGTCATATGGTGCAACACAATACCTCAAGCTTCTGGGTCTTGGGTGGGTACTCACACCTACTAAACTTTGTTGGTATATCCCTTGTGAAAGTGCCCTTGAAGAAAAATCAGAAAACGTGCTAAGTGACATAGAAATAGGGATAATACAGTATTTAAAAAGAAAAATACGGCAAAAAAACCCCACCAAATGGTGGGAAAGAAATTCTTGAAACCTTCCGTAGATGTTAAGTTAAACAAATACTGTAAAAAAGAAGGACCAGTTCAAAACCGGGTAATATAGAGAGAATCATCAAACATGTAGATCTACTTAAATCTTCAACTGGACAAGTATTTACTATTTACTAACAATTACTGTATTTAACTTCGCAGTCAAAGCCCAGTATCTTTAAGTAAGAAACTGCTGGTTGGAAGGGGTTAACCAAAGTTACACTCTTGGCTACTTGCCAACTGTTTAATTCCCTTCCCTTCCAGCTTGGTTCCTTGTTAGTTTATCTTGAGCATAACTGGGAATTTGTCTTTCTGAATCAATTACGCATATTTTAGTTTATTAGAAACATAGAACATAGAAACATAGAAATTAGGTGCAGGAGTAGACCATTCAACCCTTCGAGCCTGCACCGCCATTCAATATGATCATGGCTGATCATCCAACTCAGTATTCCGTACCTGCCTTCTCTCCATACCCTCTGATCCCCTTAGCCACAAGGGCCACATCTAACTCCCTCTTAAATATAGCCAATGAACTGGCCTCAACTACCCTCTGCTCAAATCCTTTTGCTATGAAAGCTAACATACCATTCGCTTTCTTCACTGCCTGCTGCACCTATTAGTATATACTATTATTAGTATATTAGTATCATATATCAATGTATTTAACTCGCAATCATAGATCTACATATTCATTTTCGACTTAAACCCCCCCTTGACAATTGAATAATTATTCGGTTATACTAGTATATTTTAGATTAGTGTACATAAGTTAGTTCAGTTATTTATGTGTTAGTATATAATTATAAATATATTTTTATTAGTAAATTATTACTTCAACTCCATTTAATTTAATTTAAGGGACATAAGTTTAGGGGTAATATGAGGGGGAACTTCTTTACGCAGAGAGTGGTGGCGGTGTGGAATGAGCTCCCAGTGGAAGTGGTGGAGGCAGGTTCATTGGTATCATTTAAAAATACATTGGATAGGCATATGGATGAGAAGGGAATGGAGGGTTATGGTATGAGTGCAGGCAGGTGGGACTAAGGGGAAAAAAAAAATTTGTTCGGCATGGACTTGTAGGGCCGAGATGGCCTGTTTCCATGCTGTAATTGTTATATGGTTATATGGTTATATGGTTTTCCATGCTGTGCGCAACTCCAATTTTTTTTTAAGTCTTTCATTAGAAAAAAGTTTGTCCTTGAATTTACATTCCAGAGTTGATAAGGTGTCTAAACTTCACCACGTGTAGTTTTCAGCCATCTTATCGAGAACATTTATAGTTATATTTATTTAAAAAGTCATATTTTCTCAGCTTCCCCTCCCCAGATATATATATAGCAGTTCAACCTCCTGATAGCCGTGCTATTTTACTTATCCGTTAGTGTCCTTTGTTAGCTCTTGTGTGTATTTAAATGCTTCTTCGGGATCAGTAAAGACACGCTCCAAATCCTTATATGTGATCCTAATTTTTGACGGGTAAATTATCCCATATCTTAACTTCGGAATTCCTTTCAGGATCAGTCTTATCTTTGTAAAAAGGGCCCGTTTCATAGCCACTTCTGCTGGGTAGTCTCTAAAGAATCGAACGGTTTCAGCTTCAAACATCAGATTTGTTGCGAATGGAATTTTTTTCATAATGTCTTCGAGAGCTGAGATGTCGTGAAATTTCACTATAATCTGTCTTGGAGGGGCTCCTGGCCTCGAATGTGCTCTCTGAACATGATGTGCAACATCTATTTTCGGTTTGTCAGACAGCTTCAATACTGTTTAAGTAAGTTGGCAGTGAACTCCCGGGGATCCATTCCAGTCTACTTTCCTTCTCTCACTCCAACTATCCTTATATTCTGCCGTCTTGACCGAGCTTCAAGATCAAGACATTTGTCGGTCATTCTAGCCAGTTGACCCGAAACACGGTCTTGGTCTTTTCTCATTCTCTTCATCTCTTCAGACATTTCCTTCATCACAGTTTCCAGATCTTTAATAGCCGTGCTGTTTCTTCAGAAGTAGTAAGAACAGAGTCCAACTTTTCATTGCACTCTTCTTCGACCCGTCCAATTTCTGCTTTTAGCTCGGTCTCTACTTCAATACGTTGCTTTAGAGTGCCGACTGTCTCGATAACTTCCTTATTCCCGAGCTTCATCTCGAGCTTCATACTTGTATTCAGTGCAGAAATCTCCTTATGTAGCATATCAGCAAAGTCTTTTATGACAGCTGCACTTATAGATTGTTCCATTTCTTTTGCCTTTACTTCCATTTCAGCAACAGATCTTCGAGCTTCAGTTTCTTCTTCAGAGCTTTCTGGTGTTGTTTGAAGTGTTTTTCCCAGCTCTTTAACAAATAGTCTTGTCAGAGGTCTTGCAGTGGGTCTTTGGGGTAGATTCCTTTTTCTCATTTAAAAGTCCCGTTATCCCTCGTTATTTTGCGGCGATTTCTGATGATGTCACTTACGCGACGTCAGGCATCCCCGGTGAGTATTTTTAGATCGGTTCCGTCTTCCTTGAAGGCTTTTTTAGCGCTTTTAGCGCATTAGTCAGAAGCGGAGCTGAATGCTGCGCCTCTCATAGCTGCATGGCGCCACCGGAAGTCCAAGGGATGGTTAATGACCCCAGAATTAACAGGAAAGGAAGCTCACAAAGGGATAAGAGAGTATGGAGATACTAAGTGTAATAGGGATCGATGTGAAATGTGAGATGCATAAGGAATTAAAAGTATTGTATATGAATGCGCAAAGTATAAGAAGTAAAGTAGATGAGCTTGAGGCTCAATTAGAGGTAGGTAGATATGACATTGTGGGGATTACTGAGACGTGGCTACAGGAGGATCGGGCCTGGGAACTTAATATTCAGGGTTATACATCCTATAGAAGGACAGGCAGGTTGGCAGAGGAAGGGGGGATTAGCTCTGCTGGTGAGGGAGGGAATTCAGTCCCTTGCGAGGGAAGACATAGGGACTGACGAGGTAGAGTCACTGTGGATTGAGTTGAGGAATTGTAAAAGCAAGAAGACACTAATTGGTGTTATCTACAGACCCCAAATAGTAGCCCGAATGTAGGGTGTAAGATGCAGCAGGAGTTAAAACAGGCATGTAACAAAGGTGATGGGGGATTTCCACTATGGTGATGGGGGATTTAAATATGCAGGTAGACTGGGAAAATCAGGTTGGTTCAGGACCCCAAGAAAGAGAGTTTGTAGAATGCCTCTGAGAAGGATTCTTAGAGCAGCTTGTAATGGGCCCGACCAGAGAAAAGGCAATTCTGGATTTAGTGTTGTCCAATGAACCAGATATGATAAGAGAACTCGAGGTAAAGGAACCGCCTGGAGGTAGTGATCATAATATGATTAGTTTTCATCTGCAATTTGAGGAGAACGTTAAATCAGAAGTGTCAGTAATGCAGTTGAACAAAGGGGACTATGAAGGCATGAGAGGGGAGCTGGCTAAGGTAGACTGGAAAGGGATCCTAGCAGGATTGACGGTGGAACAGCAATGGCAGGAATTTCTGGGCATAATCCGGAAGACGCAGGATCATTTCATTCCAGAAAGGAAGAAAGATTCTAAGGGGAGTAGGAGGCAACCGTGGCTGACAAGAGACATTAGGGATAGAATAAAACTAAAAGAAAATATGTACAACACAGCAAAGAGTAGCCGGAAGCCAGAGGATTGGGAAACTTTCATAGGACAACAGAAGGAAATAAAACGGGCAATACGGGCTGAAAAGATGAAGTACGAAGGGAAGCTGGCCAGGAATATAAAGAAGGACAGTAAAAGTTTCTTTAGATATGTTAAGGAAAAAGAGTAGCAAAGTCAAATGTGGGTCTCTTGAAGGCACATACGGGTGAAATTATTATGGGCAACAAGGAAATGGCAGAAGAGTTGAATAGGTACTTCGGATCTGTCTTCACTAAGGAAGACACAAAAAATCTCCCCGATGTACTGGAGGACAGATCTAAGGAGGTGGAGGAACTGAAAGAAATTTTCATTAGGCGAGAAATAGTATTGACTTTCAGAAAGCCTTTGATAAGGTCCTGTACGGGAGACTGGTGACTAAAATTAGAGCACATGGTATTGGGGGTAGGATTTTGACATGGATAGAAAATTGATTGGCAGACCGGAAGCAAAGAGTAGGAGTGAACGGGTCCTTTTCAGAATGGCAGGCAGTGGTGAGTGGAGTGCCGCAAGGCTCGGTGTTGGAGCCGCAACTGTTTACCATATATATTAATGATTTGGAAGAGGGAATTAGGAGCAACACTAGCAAGTTTGCGGATGACACAAAACTGGGTGGCAGTGTGAACTGTGAAGAGGATGTTAGGAGGTTCCAGGATGACCAGGATAGGTTGAGTGAGTGGGCAGATGCGTGGCAGATGCAGTATAATATAAATGTGAGGTATCCACTTTGGCGGCAAAAACAAGGAGGCAGATTATTATCTCAATGGGGTTAGGTTAGGTAAAGGGGAGGTGCAGCGAGATCTGGGCGTCCTTCTACACCAGTCACTGAAAGTTGGCTTACAGGTACAGCAGGCAGTGAAGAAAGCTAATGGCCTTCATAACAAGAGGATTTCAGTATAGGAGTAAAGAGGTTCTTCTGCAGTTGTATAGGGGTCTGGTGAGACCACATCTGGAGTATTGTGTACAGTTTTGGTCTCCTAATTTGAGGAAGGACATCCTTGTGATTGAGGCAGTGCAGCATAGGTTCACGAGATTGATCCCTGGGATGGCGGGACTGTCATACAAGGAAAGATTAAAAATACTAGGCTTGTATTCACTGGAGTTTAGAAGGATGAGGGGGAATCTTATAGAAACATATACAATTATAATAGGACTGGACAAGCTAGATGCAGGAAAAATGTTCCCAATGTTGGGAGAGTCCAGAACCAGGGGCCACGGTCTTAGAATAAAGGGGAGGTCATTTCAGACAGGTGAGAAAAAAAAATTCACCCAGAGAGTTGTGAATTCATGGAATTCCCTGCCACAGAGGGCAGTGAAGGTCAAGTCACTGGATGGATTTAAGAGATATGGGGGGGAAGGCAGGCATGGGTTATTGATCGGGGACGATCAGCCATGATCACAATAAATGGCAGTGCTGGCTCGAAGGGCCGAATGGCCTCCTACTGCACCTATTTTCTATATTTCTATGTTGTCCCTTGTCTGGACCTTGAGTCCGAAATAAAGTTTATTATTATTAATTACTTCCAGACCTGACCCACCTCCTGATTGCAGTCCCCTCTGCAATAATTTTCCGGATTTTCCTACTTTCTACTTATCTCCTCCAGCAACACTTCTTACTCTGGTGAAGAGCCACTTTTTAAATGTCAAGATCTCCAATTTGCACAGGCCTCAATCGCTGGCTTCACCCCTCTCCAAGTTTCCAATTGGACTAAAAATTATAAACACCCGACTACATGGATCTACAATTGCAATATTTTGCCTTTGTAGCAAAGTGCAGTAGGACATCAGTGGATCTTGAGCAATACTGGCTAAATGGCTTAGCTGAGGAATCCCCTCCCACCTTTCTTCCTTCTTCTGGCTTCACAACTTGCACGTCTTTTATGCTTATCTTACACTTTTTGTCTTTTCATATCTGGCCTTCGTCCAATCATCTGCCAATCAAAATCCCCACTCCCCTATATCCACCTATCACTTTCCCAACTTTTCCCCACTCACACCTCTCTTCCAGCTTTCTCCCTCCCCACCACTACAATCAACCTGTAGAAGGGTTCCAACCCAAAGCGTTACCTGTCCATGTTCTCCAGAGATGCTGCCTGACCTGTTGAGTTACTCCAGCACTTTGTGTTTTTTTCTGACCAAACAGTTATTGGAATGCTGTGCAGTGATTCTTTCCTGCCCTTGCAGTGTGCAAAAGAAAAATGGATGCAAGAATGATAATTGAAGGACAATTGAGAGCCCATTCGATGTGATCGCAACCATTTTTGGTGAGGCTCAGTCTTGATGATCAACTCACTCTATGAAAATGATGTTTCACTTGCATAATGCTCAAAATCACATTCCACTCTAGACATATTTCAATTCTTAGACAGGCAGCAATAAACAAAAATACAGTGTAATGCAAACAATTTCTCAATCAGTGTTACACATTCTGAATGTTTTTATGATCTATAGAAAAAATGCACATGATTAATTGGAAGGCTTTGCAAGTGATTATGTTTGGGTGGATCTTTGAAAACTGCATGAGCCCCTGGCTCGGTGTTGATAATTACCTCAGTCATAAGTCTTGAATTCAAGTCACCCATATTCTTTAGATTAATGATTCAGCAGTGCTCAGAGAATGCTATACTCTCAGAGGCAACATCTTTTTTGTAAGAGATATTAAAATATGCATTAGTAGTAAGGGCCACCTCATGTGGCAAAAATAGATGTTGACATAATTCAAGAGCAGTTTTTTTTTTGCTGCCTTGGTCAGGAATTAAACATTGCACACAGCTCTTAGCACTTTTGTCTTGTTGTGTGTATCAGACAGCTAAGTTCACCCAATGACGGGTATTAAAAAAATTGCTCATAAAATATGCAATTTGTATTAGATGTGCATTGGATGGAAATTGTCATGAGCTTAGATATGGGAATACTTTACTGAACTGAATACAAAAAAAAAGATCACTGTACATCTGTACATGTGATAATAAAGAATCGTTGACCATTGAGGAAATTATGTTAGGCCACGTATCAAACTTTGTTTACCACAGCATACTTTATTGAAGGTTTCCGTTTTCAACACTTTAAGCATTATACACATGTAGAAAAAACTGCAACAAAGCGCACAGAAAAAGAACCAGATATATACACTACCTGTAAAATTCAGAAACTGAAGTAAATTACAAAGTATGAAGATGATTATTGCAATCGACGACATCCAGTCCATGCTGACGTTTCTGAAATACATAAATGCTACAAGAATAAATGAACAATGTTATTTTTCAAAGCAGCAGTAATTTATACATGAATAATAATAATCCTAATTTAAAAACATAAATTGAGGGTGCTCCACAATCTCATGCAGTTGGTAGTGAAAAACATTAGTGAGTTTGTGAAAGTCCATATTTTGTGATTGATGCTGCCTTCTTCCTACATTTCTATTGAAGTTTTTGCATGGTGAAGGTTATGTCACTGTGCATCTAGATGGATGGAATTGAGACTGCACTTCAGGGAGCAAGTATTTTGCCGTTAGGGGGGGAGAACATGGCGAGTTCACTTGACTTGAGCTCCCTGTGGCAGACAGCTGTAAGAATCCTCTGTACTTCATGCAATGAGCGTAAATCCCGGCGGGGGCACACACACACACACACACATCCCCTCCATGTTTTGAGAGGTGGGGGACAACCCCGCCCCATGTTTTGTAATCTGGATTTTGAAATTCGGTGAAAAGAAAATCCGTTAAAAATCTCCGGTTTCGGCAAGTCAATGGGGGTGGGACTGATGATTAAGGGCGCCAACTTGATGAAAGAGACGTCGGTCAGCAGCAGCAGTGGGGGGGGGGGGGGGGGGGGGTATGATGAAGCAGCGCGATGATTGGAGGAGGGAGTTGTCGGTCAGAGACGGAAGTAGGGGGGTGAGACTGAGGATAGAGCGCGGTGATTGGAGGAGGGAGATATCCTGGTGGAGCAAAGATCATAGAGTGGAGTTTGAATTGGCCCGTTCACGGGGCCTTTCATCGGCCGCGTGATCTTTCATCGCCCTGTGGTCAAATTGCCGTGTGAAGACGATCAAGGTTCCCGATGTTGAAGCCCCCGCCGGTAATGGAAGATCCTGCGGCCGGTTTTAAGCTGGACGGGACTTGGATGCCAAGTGGTAAGTTGGCCCGCTGTAATGAGACAATTTGAAGGAAGTCATATTGCAATTGCATTTGGGGGAAGGGCTGGTGTGTTTAAAGGAAGTCTGGAAAAGTGAACTCAGTGAGCCACATGCCAAACCGCTGGGATTTCCGAACAATCAGTCAGGGAATTATTGGAGTTTTACTGTACACACCACCAAGGGAGTGACTCCAGTAAGTTGTCATACAAGGACTGGGTACACTCGTTCTGCATTCTTTAAAGTCTAGAATATTGAGATCATAATACATTAAAGCATGTGAAACACTTAAAAGGTTTGGCAGTTTGGTTGCAGGGAGGATGTTTCACTTGAACAAGGAGTATAGAAGGAGGGGAAAACTTTGAAACTAAGACGAAATCCTTCCAAGATTGTGATGAAGAAAATACTCTTCACTCAAAGTGGAATTAACCTTTGGAATTCTGTTCGCCAGAGAAAAAGCTCATTCAAAAAGGAGATTGATAAGATTGATAAGATTTCTGGTGATGTGGTGCTGGTGCTGGAAAATGGCAGTACGTAAACAATCAATGATGAGCTTGATGAACATAAAACAAACTCGTAGGGCCAGGTTGTTTATTCCGACTCCTTTTCTTGGCAAACCAGTCTTTATCTAAGATCCTTACGACAACACTATGGTGTGATATCACACTGCAGCAAGCTGCCACCGATATTCTCCTTTTTCCCCTTCCCTTCTCGCCCACCAGATGCTGATTCTATCTTCTGATTTGCTCAGTTTGCTTACACATATGAGGCTGAATAGATAAACCTCATCATTTTTAATTTTCTTCTTCCTCTTCCTCTTCCTCCACTACCTGCAAAGATGCCAGTTTAAAAATGTTTATGATGAGAAACAATCAAAGATTAAATTTTGGTGAAGGGAGAGGAGAAAGAACTGCATGATTGCATCTTCCTTGGCTTTACAATCAGATAAGGTTGTGGGAGAAGGAAGGTGAGAGCAAGATGATTGGATATGCATAAATTCTCATCATCAATGACGCTGGCTATGCTTTCATCATAGCCCTTTCTGCTCATTGCCCAATACTGTCTGTTCCCTGGAGGTCTACTTATCTCCTTCAGGTGTCTCACATTATGCACCCTCTGTAAGAATAAGGGAAGAATTTTAATGAAAGTCACAGGGGTGATTCTGTGGCTGTCACAGTTAATTATACGGGTGTGCATAAAATTTTCGGCAATGCCAAGAGTATCAAGGGATAGTTATAGTAGATGAGTGGTAGGAAAGAGTCCTAATTGATAAAGCTTACAGGTAGATGAGTGATGTGGCTGTTGAATCCCTTCTGAGTTCTCTCCAACATTTCTCTCCACTCTAATTCTTGCATCAATGTGTATTGGTTTAATGAAGTGCCTGAAAACTTTCTTGCATTTCTTAATGAACAGTTGTCGACGAAGCTTTTGAAATTAATCCCCATGCACGTGCATCTCACCTTTAAGTAGGTATGTTGCAAAACCTACCTTCACCGTCGCTGCAGATCTGTCCCAGCCCGTGTGCATGATTTTGGTGCCGTTGAGGAGGCGGGTTTAAAACGCGATTTTCCCTAGGCTATTCAAAAATCGAGGTTGTTCAGCCTACTTAGTTGCTGACGAAAAATCGCTGGGACGTTGGTTCGCTGGAGCTATTTTTAAACTATAATGGTTAATTTAGTTGTTATAGTAAGTTAAAAATTATCCTCTAAATCCGCGACCGCCGACAACGGGGCGGATCTCATACAGCGGACAACGGAAGGTAGGTTGCTTATTTTTACATTAAAAAGGGTTTCTTAAGATCCCTTTATACAAAGTTTAATGTTGCGAGTAGCTAATTTGGGGCCCCATTAAATCCCGCAGTATTTTTCTGGGCATATGGGGGTACAAATCTACCCCAATGGGACCGTTCTAAACTAGCGCGTGCCACAGAGTTCCACAGGATCCCACTCGAAAGCTGATTTAAATGGCCATTAATTTACCGCAATTGAACACTAAATTCCTTCCATTTCGCTTATAAATTAATGTCAATGAGATTTAAAAATCATGTTTTATTGTGAATTCTTTGTGAATGTTATTTAGACACTTAGGCTATTTAAAAATGATAATCTTTTCTTAAGAAATGGATAGATGTTTAGATCTAGTAATTGAAGTTTGGAATTAGCTACAATTGGGTAACTAACTAATTTTACTTCAGAGTCACGTGAGTGACTACGTGAAGAACCCCGCCAGGATGCATACGTGTCATATCGCTACACGCATTGCAACGAGTCACAGCAAGGGGAACAACGTTCCCCTTAGCGGCAGAATTTAAAAGCCGGGAACAGCAGGTAAGGAGACTCTGCGTTCTTTCCACTTACTTTATCACAGGTGGAGGCATGGACAGATCCAAGAAAAACAAGAAGGCTGCGAAAAAGCTGGCGGGGGAGAACCGCGGAGTTGCGGGCAGCCAGCAGCAGCCAACGGCACACCAATCTCCCATAATGGGGACAGCTGTGCCCGACTTCGCCCCCGCACCGGCCAAATCAACACCGCGGCCGGTCGGTAAAGCGAAGCAAAAAACTGACAGAGTCGTTGACTCCGATGAGTCCGACTTTGAACAGCCGCGAGCGGCCAGTGCCCGTGAGCATTGGGGCCGGTTGGAGCGGCTTGAGGAGCAGCCGCGAGCGGCCAGTGCCCGAGAGCATTGGAGCCGGTTGGAGCGGCTTGAGGAACAGGAGCAGCCGCGAGCGGCCAGTGCCCGAGAGCATTGGAGCCGGTTGGAGCGGCTTGAGGAACAGGAGCAGCCGCGAGTGGCCAGTGCCCGAGAGCATTGGAGCCAGTTGGAGCGGCTGTTGGAGCAAATACTCCAAAGTGGCAGGCTCCGGGAGATGGAGACTAGTCACAGTGGGCAGCTAGTAAGTCCTACAGCAGTACCTCTTGTAGGGCTGCACAGTGCTTCTCCCTCATCAGAGCGGAGTACGGGGGGTCAATTCTGGGCTGACCCTGAAGAGGAGTGTGCAGAACATACTCCTAGTGTGCATGGGGTGCAAGAAAACCTATTGGATATGGTGTCCCAGTTCATTCAACCTGACCAAACTGGCCAAAACCTGGAACCTAAAATAGCTCCAAGTATCGACTACATTTCATTCAATCAGCTACAAGGACAGGCATTATTGGACACCACAGCAAGACACTTACCACCAGGGAACTGCAAATCACTGAATGTTCACAGTGTCAACCAGTGTATTTGGAAACATGTCGGAGCATCAATCAGAGCCAGGGACATGAAACTACAGAAAGTTCTGAAAGTCCTAACAGCGGGAATTACGGCTTTCGCCCACACAATAAACGAAAAAGACATGACACAAGATCACCAGGATGCACTGGCTTTATTTTGCAACTCCCAATACAAGTTAAATAGTATTAGGAAGAGTGCTATCCAACCGGCTTTAGACCCCAAATTTGCAGGCCTGTGCAAACCTGGAACCTCCAAACCACCAATATTACTATTTGGAGGTGACTTATCCAAACAGGTAAAAGAACTTGACGAAGAGGCTAAAACCCTGGGGCTCATTAAAGCAACGTCTAAAAACTACTTCGGCCAGAAACAGCACCACTACGCACCCACCAGTCGGACAAGACAAACTGGTGAAAGCTCGAAGGCCAGGTACACTCAACATCGGTCTTTTTTAGGCCATTGCCCAGACCGGCCTTCCTGGAAAATGCGCAAACCCCCAACACCGACCCAACTACAGACCCAGACACCGGCGCCTCAACGTCCATGGAGGATACCGAAATAGTAAAAAACCTACCACTGGTAACCATGGAGGTAGGTGGGTCTGGTTCCTTATGAATTGAAGGGAGCATGGAGGTTGGTGGGAGATTACACTTCTATCTGGATGCATGGAATATGTTAACTACCGACACTTATATTTTAAGCAGTATCCAGGGTTATACCATAGAATTTATACAAAAACATAACCCTCCAGCTCAGCATGTACCGAACCGAATGTTCGTGCTTACAGGCAAAGAAAAATCAAAAGCACACGCTGAACTACAGCGGCTTTATAAAAAAGGAGTAATTGAGAAAACCCAACACGAATCACAGGAATTCATGTCCAATATCTTTATCAAAACAAGAAAGATGATGGTTGCCGCATCATCAGTTGTCTGCCTTTTCACCGTTTTATTTTTATCTTTAGTTAGTTAAAGTGTTTTGTTTTGAGGTCTAGACTTTTTTGTGTGGGGGGTGGGGGGAAGGGGGAAACTGCCTTTCAGGGCCTACCTGGTCGGAGAGGCAGCTTTTCTCCGGGCTGCAGCTTCGACCCGTCCTCGCGGCCTACCAGCGGGCCTGGAGCAGCGTTTCCTGTCGCGGACCGCCCAGAACCTCAGCTTCGGCGGCGGCACAGCGCTGGAGCGCTATCGTGGAGCGGGCGATGCCTTGCCTGGGTCGCCGCGCTGAAGCTCCGGTGAGCTGAGACCGCCGGGAACAACATCGCGGAGCTGCGGGACTGTGGAGCGGCCAGCTGCGGGCGGCGGCGCCGAACTTTACACCGGGAGCCTGGGATCTCGCGACGAGATCACCAGTTGTGGAGTTCCATCCGGCGCGGCCTTGTCGGCTTCGGAAGCCGCGGCCTCCAGTACGGAGGCAGCCGTTCCAGGGTTCCCATGCCGCTGTGAGGACTCTCCCGACGCCGGAGCACCACCACCCGGCGAGAACGGCCAGGAACATCGGGCCTCCGTAGAGGCAACTGTGGAAGCCTCAATAGGCCCGACTATGGGTGAACTGGGTTTGGGAACTGGACTTTGTGCCTTCCCTCATGGTGGGAGCCATTGTGGGGGGATGTTCTTTGTGTTTAAGACTCTCATTGGTGTTATGTCTGTATTCTTTTTTTGTGTGCTGCAAAATGGCAAAAAGCATTTCACTTCATTACACCTCGGTGTATGTGAATGTGACTAATAAAAACCTTTGAATACTTTGAATCATAGATTTGACTAATTTGAATACTTTAGTACAATATATTCATTTCAAGATGGAAACATTTGTTACTGCTAAGCAATTGATTTCCAAAGGTTACTACATGGCAAGCATCGATTTAAAAGATGCTTATTATACAGTACCCATAAGAGGTGACCACAGATGTTATTTAAAATTCAACTGGATGGGTCAGCACTGGAAGTACAGGGCACTACCTAATGGGCTAACATCAGCCCCCAGGCTGTTCACAAAAATTTTGAAACCAGCCTAGCATTTCTGCGGAAACAAAAACACATGGTAATGGCATATCTAGATGACATACTTATTGTGGGCAAAACTTTGGAATTGGCTAAACAAACGGTAACAGCCACAAAACAATTATTTGAAAAACTGGGGTTTATCATCCATCCAGTTAAATCTAAATTAACGCCTTAAACCACAATGGATTATCTGGGATTCACCATTAACTCAGTTCACATGTCAGTGACTTTGCCGAAAGAAAAGGTTACAGCCTTAATAGAGGCTTGCAGCAAAATCATTGACATCACTAAACCATCCATCAGACTGGTAGCAAGAATAATTGGCAAAATAGTGGCTGCATTTCCAGCCACACAATTCGGACCTTTACATTATCAAAATTTACAGAGGGCTAAAATACGAGCACTCAAAATTAATGGTGGTCATTTTGACAGACCAATGAAGCTACCAACAGAGGCCATAATGGAACTAAAATGGTGGAAAGATAACATTAGGCATTGGTCCAATCCAATCATTATCAGCAACACGTCTATGGTACTACAAACTGATGCCAGTGCACTTGGTTGGGGTGCTACCAATTCCATCTCCAGCTGTGGAGGGAGATGGAATGCACAGGAGGCATCATTATTACAAACACTGGGCATAAACTACCTGGAAATGTTAAGTGCATTCCATGGCCTTAAGTCATATTGTTCTGGGTTATATCACCAACATGTTAGACTACAAATTGACAACACCACCGTGGTAGCATATATCAACCATATGGGTGGAAACAAATCGACATCATGTGACAATCAGGCCAACACAATTTGGCAATGGTGTATCCAGAGAGATATTTGGATATCAGCTACCTACTTACCAGGTAAACTAAATTTAGTGGCAGACACCAGGTCACGCAAATTCAATGAAAACACCGAATGGATGTTGGATAAAAATGTATTTGCTGAAATTACAGCACGGTATGGAACACCAGATATCGATCTATTCGCATCCAGGCTCAATCACCAGTTATCGAACTATGTTTCATGGGAACCAGACCCTGGGGCAGCGGCAACAGATGCATTTTCGCTGCATTGGGGGAAATTGTTTATTTATGCATTCCCTCCTTTCTGCCTCATCAGTCGGGTATTAAGGAAAATACAGCAAGACTCTGCGTCTGGTATTTTGATAGTACCCAATTGGCCTACTCAACCATGGTTCCCGGTGATACTCGACATGGTATTAGAACCATGCATCACCATCCATCATAGACCTAATTTACTGGTTCATCCTGTAACAAGGGAAAGTCACCCATTTCATAATTATATAAACCTATTAATTTGTAGAGTTTGAAAGCACCTCTACTACACCTGGGACTGACGGACCGAACGGTGGATATTATTTCAGCGGCCCACAGACAGTCCACCAAAAAACAGTACTTGGTGTACATCAAGAAATGGGAAATTAACTGTCACAACAACAACATCACCCTCAGATCTATGAACATCCCGTCTGTTCTGGAATTCCTGGCAAGCCTCCATTACGACGAGGGGCTCAGTTATAGTGCCATCAACTGCGCCAGAAGTGCTCTGTCAACATACCTGTGGAAAGGAACAGAGCGGCATTCTGTTGGGACACCCCCCTAGTAACTAAACTCATGAGGGGCATTTTTAATGTTAATCCCCCCAAGAACCAGGTACTCCCAAATATGGGACGTGAGCATTGTACTGACCATGTTAAGAAACTGGTCTCCAGCTACAGCTCTGTCCCTACAGAAACTGACTATGAAAACAGTCACCATCCTTGGCCTTGGTCACGGCACAAAGGGTCCAGTCGTTACAGAAACTAAGGCTGGACAACATGACTACTTCATCTGGAAATTTAACTTTTCACATCAATAAATTAGTCAAACAGAACAGACAGGGGTCAGCAGGCCTAAAAATAGAATTCAGGGCCTACCCGCAGATGATCGACTCTGTATTGTAACACACTTGCTATTATATATGGAGTATACTAAGATCATCAGAGGCAAAGAAATGGCACTTTTAATCAGCTACAAACAACCACACAAAAAAGTGACAGTCCAGACCATCTCGAGATGGCTAAAACAGGTCCTAATAAAGGCTGGAGTAGACACTAAGATTTTAAAATTCTCACTCCACCAGGGCTGCAGCTACATCGGCAGCTATGAAGTTGGATTTTCCTATGGACCAAATCCTCAAGACAGCAGGATGGTCAACGGAGAAAACTTTCCAACGATTTTATAACAAACCAGTAATTGAACCTGGAACATTTGCAGAAATAATTTTAAGTTCTGTGATATAATTTTACCCCATAAATAGTGGCTATAATTTGGTGTTAATAAATTTATCGTTGTTTTTTCAATATCGTATTGATGTCTAATAATGTTAACACTATTCTCCCCATAATCAAGGCAGATGTGATGCATGGACTCGTTTCCACGGCATGGAATCAGAGCTTTAAAATCTTCACGTAGTCACTCACGTGACTCCGAAGTAAAATAGTAACATTAAACGAGAACTTACCAATTCGAAGTTTGATCATTATTTTATGAGGAGTACGTTGAGGGAATAGGTGCCCTCCGCTCCCACCCTTGATCATATACTCAACTGGTATCTTGTTCTCTAATCTTACTATGTTTAGTCATTACAGTTATCTGTGATTCCACACCGCTGCTTTGAAGAATGACACGCATGCGTCCTGGCGGGGTTCTTCACGTATTCCCTCAACGTACTCCTCATAAAATAATGATCAAACTTCAAACTGGTAAGTTCTCGTTTAATCTTACTATTATATGCTTTAATTTCAGGTCATCCAAGTAAGATTGTTTCTGAAGAAGGGTTTCGGCCCGAAACGTTACCTTCTTCCTTCGCCCCATAGATGCTGCTGCACCCGTTGAGTTTCTCCAGCATTTTTGTGTACATAAGATTGTTTCATATTTGTTTCAGAATGCTTCAATCTATCTATATTACTAAAACTCTGATCTTGACCGCTTTTGGCCCACTGTGCTGCGATTTCCGACAGAACGCCACCACCTACGGCCGTTATTTTTAGCCACCTCGCTCAGAGCGCCCCTCCGCCTTACGGGTGCGGAGGATATTTCCCATCGATGACAAATCAGAGAGATATTAATGGGTTTTTTTTAAATCACCATTCTCTCTGCTCCCCATGCTGGAGGGAGGGGGAGGGACTATAAAACCAGGAAGTGGTGTGCCTCACTCAGTCTCTGCAAGATGGATGAAGCCAAGGGTCACATCTCTCTGAGCTCTGAATAACACTGAACAAATGTCTGCACAACTGTGAGCCATTTAAAGTGGTTTGAAAATGAAAATCTGGTTTGTTTGAAGTAAAAAGGCACTGCCTTCAAATGGTTGTTTGGGTGCTTTGGCTTGAAGTTGAAAGGCACTACTTACTGCAAATGGTGGCTTGGGAGCTTTGGCTCGAAGTTGAAAGGCACTACTTACTGCAAATGGTAGCATGAAGTTGAAAGGCACTACTTACTGCAAATGGTGGCTTGCGTGCTTTGGCTTGAAGTTGAAAGTCACTACTTACTGCAAATGGTGGCTTGGGTGCTTTAGCTTGAAGTTGAAAGGCACTACTTACTGCAAATGGTGGCTTGGGAGCTTTGCTTGAAGTTGAAAGGCACTACTTCCTGCAAATGGTGGCTTGGGTGCTTTGGCTTGAAGTTGAAAGGCACTACTTACTGCAAATGGTGGCATGAAGTTGAAAGACACTATTCTCTCTGCTGCCCTTGCTGGAGGGATAGGGAGGGACTATAAAATCAGGAAGTGGTGTGCCTCACTCCGTCTCTGCAAGAGACATGATGCCAAGGGTCACGTCTCTCTGAGCTCTGAATAACATTGAACACATGTCTACACAACTGTGAGTCCCCTTAATGTGGTTTGAAAATGAAAATATATTTTGTTTGAAGTAAAAAGGCACTGCCTGCAAATGGTTGTTTGGGTGCTTTGGCTTTGGTTGAAAGGCACTACTTACTGCAAATGGTGGCTTGGGAGCTTTGGTTTGAAGTTGAAAGGCACTACTTACCGCAAATGGTGGCTTGGGAGCTTTGGCTTGAAGTTGAAAGGCACTACTTACTGCAAATGGTGGCTTGGGTGCTTTGGCTTGAAGTTGAAAGGCACTACTTACTGCAAATGGTGGCTTGGGAGCTTTGGCTTGAAGTTGAAAGGCACTACTTACTGCAAATGGTGGCATGGGTGCTTTGGCTTGAAGTTGAAAGGCACTACTTACTGCAAATGGCGGCTTGGGTGCTTTGGCTTGAGGTTGAAAGGCACTACTTACTGCAAATGGTGGCTTGGGTACTTTGGCTTTAAGTTGAAAGGCATTACTTACTGCAAATGGTGGCTTGGGTGCTTTGGCTTGAAGTTGAAAGGCACTACTTACTGCAAATGGTGGCTTGGGAGCTTTGGCTTGAAGTTGAAAGGCACTACTTACTGCAAATGGTGGCTTGGGTGCTTTGGCTTGAAGTTGAAAGGCACTACTTACTGCAAATGGTGGCTTGGGTGCTTTGGCTTGAAGTTGAAAGGCACTATTTACTGCAAATGGTGGCTTGGGTGCTTTGGCTTGAAGTTGAAAGGCACTATTTACTGCAAATGGTGGCTTGGGTGCTTTGGTTTGAAGTTGAAAGGCTCTACTTACTGCCAATGGCGGCTTGGGTGCTTTGGCTTGAAGTTAAAAGGCACTACTGCAAATGCACTTACTTCCTGTTAGCACCCTATATTGATTTTAGATAAAACGCTACCACTTACGGCTGTGAGTTTTGGCCATCTTACTCAGTCCCCCTCCGCTGAGCGGGTGCAGAGAATTCTTCCCATCAATGAAAAATAAAAGTGTTATTAGTGTTTAAAAAATGCTGAGAATCTCTCTCCTGTCAATCATGCCATGAAAGTCACACCTTTTCCGGTGAGAGGGGGAGGGGTTATGAAACCCGGAAGTGTGGGTGTGGCTCAGTCTCTGCATGATGGGGAAGGGAGAGGTCACGACTCTGTCTGAGCTGTGAATCAACTGAACACGCTGAATGTCTACTGAATTGTGAGTTTGGTGTTTTGTCTGGTTTTATGGTGGTTTCACCCTGCATGAAATGGTATGAAGCTGCATTTGAATTAGGTGGCCTTGCACCCTGCTTGAAATGAATGAAACTGCACAAATTTGGTGGCCTTGCACCCTTCTTGAAGTGGAATGAAACTGCATTTGAATTTGGCGGCCTTGCATCTTGCTTGAAGTGGTATGAAACTGCACTTGAATGAATGAATACGTTTATTGTCATTGCACAATACTGTGCAACGAAATTCCATTGCATCTCCTCCGGTTAAAAAATACAAACACGACAACCATTGACACATATGTACACTTATTAGTAAAAATAATAAATGTATTTAAAAATAATTTTAAAAGAATGTTGCATTTCTTGGAATTACATTTTGCTTCCCCAGTGTTCTCTGTTGGAATTAAGTTATTTTATCGCACATGGGTAGAAACTATTTTTTAGAGACCTGAATCGCCTCCCAGAGGGTAGCAGAGTGAAAAGGTGGTTGGCAGGGTGCGGTGTGTCCTGCTTGATGTTTGTGGCCCTGCGCAAGCATCGGGCCCTATATATAATCATCCAAGGAGGGCAGTTGAGTGTTTGTAATGCTCTGTGCAGTTTTTATAACTCTCTGCAGCGCCCTCCTCTCAGCCACAGTGCAGCTAGCAAACCACACCAGGATGCCATAGGAGAGGATACTTTCCACGGCGCATCGGTAGAAGGCCAGCAGCAGCGGCTGTGAGACGTTTGCTCTCCGCAGAGACCTCAGGAAATACAGCCGCTGCTGTGACTTCTTCACGAGAGTGACGGTGTTCATTTGCCATTTGAGGTCCTGGGAGATGTTTATTCCCAGGAACTTAAAACCAGTGACTCTCTCCACCATGTCTCTTTTGATGTGTAAAGGAGCGGGTTCCTCTCTCCTCTTCCCCCTGAAGTCAACAACCTTTTTTTTTGTCTTTGATGGGTTGAGTACCAGGTTGTTTTTCGTACACCAGACAGTCAGTTTTTGGACTTCATCTCTGTAGGCAGATTCATTGTTGTTGTTTATCAGTCCCACCACAGTCGTGTCGTCCGCAAACCTGATGATCCTGATTGTACTGTGTGGTGGTGTACAGTCATAAGTGTATATTGTATACAAGATGGGACTCAGCACACAACCTTGTGGCGCTCCTGTGCTGAGCGTCAGGACTGGGGAGTAATTGGACCCCATCCTGACAGTCTGTGGGCGGTCTGTTAAGAAGTCTTTAATCCATCTGCATGTGTTTGCATTAACACCCAGATCAGACAGTTTGTCCACCATTCTGCTGGGGATGATGGTATTAAATGCAGAACTAAAATCTACAAATAACATCCTCACATATGAGCCAGTGCGCTCCAAATGTGTCAGTGCAGAATGTAGAGCTTTGTTGATGGCATCCTCCGTTGACCAGTTACCAAAAACCCCCCATAATAATTTGGTGGCCTTGCACCCTGCTATGCAGTTGTACAGGGTCTTGGTGAGACCACACCTGGAGTATTGCGTACAGTTTTGGTCTCCAAATCTGAGGAAGGACATTATTGCCATAGAGGGAGTGCAGAGACGGTTCACCAGACTGATTCCTGGGATGTCAGGACTGTCTTATGAAGAAAGACTGGATAGACTTGGTTTATACTCTCTAGAATTTAGAAGATTGAGAGGGGATCTTATAGAAACTTACAAAATTCTTAAGGGGTTGGACAGGCTAGATGCAGGAAGATTGTTCCCGATGTTAGGGAAGTCCAGGACAAGGGGTCACAGCTTAGGGATAAAGGGGAAATCCTTTAAAACCGAGATGAGAAGAACTTTTTTCACGCAGAGAGTGGTGAATCTCTGGAACTCTCTGCCACAGAGGGTAGTTGAGGCCAGTTCATTGGCTATATTTAAGAGGGAGTTAGATGTGGCCCTTGTGGCTAAGGGGATCAGGGGGTATGGAGAGAAGGCAGGTACGGGATACTGAGTTGGATGATCAGCCATGATCATATTGAATGGCGGTGCAGGCTCGAAGGGCCGAATGGCCTACTCCTGCACCTAATTTCTATGTTTCTATGTTTCTATGAAAGTGGTATGAAACTGCACTTGAATTTGGTGGCCTTGGATCCAGTTTGAACTGGTATGAAACTGCACTTGAATTTGGTGGCCTTGCACCCTGATTGAAGTGGTAAGAAACTGCACTTGAATTTGGTGGCCTTGCACCCTGCTTAAAATGGAATTTCAAGGAATAGTCATGAGTCAACTGCCAGCCCACCAGCCGTGAGTGAGCTGCCAGCAGATCAGGCTTGAGGGACTGAACTGCCACCCCAAGAACCCATACCAGCACTCCAGATATCCTCCCCCCACTGGCCACCAATATTGGAATTGGTGGAGAGGTGGAATATTGCGTCGGGGGACCAGCCCTCCTGTGTGAACATGGGCCCACTTAGTCTAGTAATAACTGAAAATTTCTTTCAGTTCTCTTAATTTTTAAGAAAGTTATGGCCATTTCACTGTCCTCTTTCACAGCTTTTGTGTTAAGCCAATGGAAAATCAATAGGGAACAAAATGCTAATTTCCGAGTATGAAAATGGCCATAACTTTTTTAATACTGAAGATATGAAAGTGAATTAGGTGTCAAATTAAACTTATTGTTATGCTTTATCTGATGGATAAATTGCAGACTCGATTTTTAAAATCTCAAAATTTTGTAACATTGCTACTTTAAGAGAAACCCAGCTGCTTTTATGCACGGCATTGACGTTTTCTGGCATACAATGTTTCACTGGAGCAATGTCACAAGCAAACAAACACAACTGTTCCTGCCAGAAATAAACATGCTTAAGGACAACTTTGAAATTAACAGCAGCACACGTGCTTATTATGGGGGGTACACAAAAAAGTTGGAGAAACTCAGCGGGTGCAGCAGCATCTATGGGGCGAAGGCAATAGGCAACGTTTCGGGCCGAAACCCTTCTTTAGATTATTATTATGGGGGGGGGGGGGGGGGGGGGGGGTTGGTAACTGTTCAATAGGTGTGATAAAGCAGTGGATGTAAATCTGTGTAACAAAAGCCAACTGGTGCAAGACTTGGGGTCTCACAAAATAAGAGCGTAGGTTCGTTGCAATTAAAAAAAATGATTTGAGGAAACAATGATGAGGAGGCGAATCGGAAATATTACGGGATATAGTTCTAAGCACACGAGCGGAACCTGAGAATTAGGAAAGAAGCAAAATAAAACAACGCAGAGGGAGTTCAATACGAAGTAGAAGACGGAGGTTTGAGATAGGGGAAGATTAAGATAAAATGTGTAGGATGGAACTACAGATGCTGGTTTATACCGAAGAGAGATTCAAAATGCTGGAGCAACTCAGCGGGTCAGGCAACATCTCTAGATAAGGAATGATAGTCTCAGTCTGAAGGGTCTCGACCTGAAGCGTTGCCCACCCAGAGATGCTGCCTATCCCGCTGAGTTGCTCCAGCAATTTTGTGTCTATTGGACAGATAAAGGTGAGCGGGACGGGAGGCGGACGCGGTTGCAATGGCGAGTCGAGGGGGGTTGAAGGCCCCGACGCCGCGGTTGGTATGGTGGTATTTACCGTCTAATTGCACGGTGACTCCGAGCGGCTTTTTGGTCCGCCGTTAGCGATGCACAAGAAGACAACCCGCCGCCCTGTCCACCGCCGCCGACCGTTGGCCACCGTTTGAAGCGGCCGCGCGGCGCGAGCTTCCCGCCTTCCCGCTAAGATGGCGGCTCCTTCCTCGTGAGGTTCTACCCTGGGTTCACAGACACCACGGTGGAAAGGTTCAGCCGAGCTCAAGTTTACTCCTGAGGTGAAAAAATGACCCTGAGTTTAGAATGCATGGAAATAACTTGGTAGAGATGTTCAGATTAGCTCTTCCAGTTGTCCCCACCTTCTACTGAGGTTCTGCCCTGGGATAAGACACCGCGATGGAAAGGTTCAGCCGAGGTCAAGTTTAATCCTGAGGTGAAAAATTACCGTGAGTTTAGAGATATCTTGGTTGGGACATCCTGGTGAGCTCTTTAGACAGAGGTATGTGAATCTGTGGAATTCTTTGCCACAGAAGGCTATGGAGACCAGGTCAGTGGATATTTTTATGGCAGAGATAGATAGATTCTTGATTAGTACAGGTGTCAGAGGTTAGAAACATAGAAAATAGGTGCAGGAGTAGGCCATTCTGCCCTTCGAGCCTGATCATGGCTGATCATCCAACTCAGTATATCCCGTACCTGCCTTCTCTCCATACCCCCTGATCCCCTTAGCCACAAGGGCCACATCTAACTCCCTCTTAAATATAGCCAATGAACTGGCATCAACTACCTTCTGTGGCAGAGAATTCCAGAGATTCACCACTCTCTGTAGCAATGTTACAAAATTTTGAGATTTTAAAAATCAAGTCTGCAATTTATCCCATCAGATAAAGCATAACAATAAGTTTAATTTGACACCAAATTCACTTTCATATCTCAAGTATTAAAAAAGTTAAGGCCATTTTCATACTCGGAAATTAGCATCTTGTTCCCTATTGATTTTCAATGGACATTACAAAAAAGCTGTGATCTTGCATAGTCAAAAGCCCATTACTTAAGGAAAGATTAACATTTTTAAATAGCCAATGTGTCCAAAGATTATTCACTAATAATTCACAATATAACATGATTTTTATATCTAATTTACATTAATTTATAGGCCAAATGGAAGGAATTTAGTGTTCAATTGCTGTAAATAAATGCCCATTTAAATCGGCTTTCTAGTGGGTTCATGTGAACGCGCTGGTTTAGAACGTTGACATCGCGCTGGATTAGTGCCCTCAAATGCCGAGAAAAATACTGCGGGATATAAAGAGCCCAAAATGAACTACTCGCTATAGATAACTTGATATATAGGGTTATATATATGCCCCATTTAATGTAAAAATAAGGTACATACCTTTAATTGTTTGCTTTATAAAACCCTGGGGCTGCGAGAGGTTGCGGAATGAGACAGTAATTTAAAAATTATTATAACTATATTATCGAGGCCTATAAAACTAATAATACCTTTTGCGACCGGGTCTTGCAGCGATTTTTCGTTAATGATTTACTAGGCTGAACATCTGCGATTAGTACAGCCTAGTAAAAATCGCGTTTTAAACCCGCCCCCTCCAAACAGCGCCAAAATCGCGGACCTGGCTGTGGGCAGATTCCCAATGACGATTCAGGTAGGTTTTGTAACATACCTACTCTCTGTGTGATAATGTTTTTCTCATCTCGGTCCTAAAAGACTTCCCCTTATCCTTAAAATGTGACCCCTTGTTCTGGGCTTCCCCAACATCGGGAACAATCTTTCTGCATCTAGCCTGTCCAACCCCTTAAGAATTTTGTTTAAGAAGGAAATGCAGATGCTGGAAAATCAAAGGCACACAAAAATGCTGGAGAAACTCAGCGGGTGCAGCAGCATCTATGGAGCGAAGGAAATAGGCAACGTTTCGCGCCAAAACCCTTCTTCAGACTTATGAGGGGGGGGGGGGGGGGGGGGAGAAGAAAGGAAAAAGGAGGAGGAGCCCGAAGGCTGAGGGATGGGAGGAGACAGCCCGAGGGCTGAGGAAGGGGAGGAGACAGCAAGGGCTAACAAAATTGGGAGAATTCAATGTTCATGCCCCCAGGATACAGACTTCCCAAGCGGAATATGAGGTGCTGTTCCTCCAATTTCCAGTCGGATACGGAATGGGAGGGGGAGTTGAAGTGCTGAGCCACCGAGAGGTCAGGTTGGTTATTGCAGACCGAGCGGAGGTGTTCGGCGAAACGATCGCCAAGCCTCCGCTTGGTCTCACCGATGTAGATCAGCTGACATCTTGAGCAGCGGATGCAATAAATGAGGTTGGAGGAGAAGCAGGTGAACCTCTGTCGCACCTGGAACGATGGCTTGGGTCCTTGAATGGAGTCGAGGGGGGAGGTAAAGGGACAAGTGTTGCATCTTTTGCGGTTGCAAGGGAAAGTGCCCGGGGAGGGGGTGGTACGGGAGGGAAGGGAAGAATTGACAAGGGAGTTACGGAGGGAGCGGTCTTTGCGGAAGGCAGACATGGGGGGAGATGGGAAGATGTGGCGAGTGGTGGGGTCAAGTTGGAGGTGGCGAAACTGACCGAGGATATGTATCGTTGTATGTGACGGCTGGTGGGGTGAAACGTGAGGACTAGGGGTACTCTGCCCTTGTTGCGAGTGTGGGGGATGGGGAGAGAGAGCAGTGTTGCTGGGTATGGAAGACACTGGTGCAAGCCTCATCTATGGTGGAGGAGGGGAACCCCCTTTCCCTGAAGAATGAGGACATTTCAGATGCCCTGGTGTGGAACGCCTCATCCTGGGAGCAGATGTAAAACGAGAAGTTATTGAGGGTAAGGACCAGCTCCGCTAGGCGGAGGAGAGTGTCAGTGGCCGGGTATAGGTTGCTTCTCTGGTCGAGGAAGAACTGGATGGCTTTGAGACCTCTGGTGGGGGATGGAGGTGTAGTGTGACTGGACGTCCATGGTGAAGATGAGCGGGTGAGGGTCTAGAGAATGGAATGCGCGGAGACGGAGAGTGTCTGAGCTGTCTTGAACATAGGTAGGGAGGGATTTAACCAAGGGGGATAGGATGGAGTCAAGGTATGTGGAAATGAATTCAGTGGTGAAAACGTTAATTTTATAACAACAAAACAGGTTCGCTTCTTAATAAACAGACACCACACAAACTGTTTGGTAGACCAGTTCAAAACGTTGCTTATTATTGGCCGATGGAAGGGAGCGAGAATTCCAGCTAAGTGACCAATGTAGACACGCGACTGTCCTCGGTCCACTTCTCTGAACAACAGAATTACATTGCATTAAATAGGTTTTTTTTGTCCCCTTAGCACATTCCACAGACATTAGACATGGTCAGAGGTACAGGAAAAGGTTTCCACAGAATGCATCACAAAGGCATTTTGTTTACATGGTACAAGATATACTAAAAACATTGGCCATTTGGTTTAGGTCATTTAATCTTCAAAGAGATCACCCTAGGTCTTTCGCTGCTTCCTCTCTGTCACTTGGTCCCTCATAAACATAGGACACTTGGTGTACGGCATCTTATCTTTCTACTTCCCTGGTTCCTCTCTCGTCACTTCGTCCTTCATAAACATTGGCCATTTGGTTTACGACATCTTACATCAAAGAGATCACCCTAGCTCTTTCTCTGCTTGTCACTTGAGAAACAATGTTATAGGATTTTTTATCTCACACACCCGCAACCTAAGGCAAGCCTAATTTGAGACTAAATATAAGCTGTAAGCTAGCCCAGAAGCCAATTTAATATCTTCTTATATTTTTTTACAAAAATTCGGCTTCATCAGTGGGGCACGAACAGGCAGAGACAATGGGTCTACCGGGACAGTCAGGTTTGTGGATTTTGGGGAGAAGGTAAAATCGGGCCGTGCGGGGCTGGGGAACGATGAGGTTGGAAGATCGGTCGGGCAGGGCATGGGAGTTGATGAAGTCGGTCACTCACAGCTGATGGGTTCACAGTTCACTCCTGGCTGGTGGGCTCACAGTTCACTCACAGCTTGTGGGTTCACAGTTCACTCGTAGCTGGTTGGCTCACAGTTCACTCAGTCACAGCTGGTGGGCTCATAGTTCACTCAGTCACAGCTGGTGGGCTCATAGTTCACACACTCCCGGCTGTTGGGCTCACAGTTCACTCACAGCAGGTGGGCTCACAGTTCACTCACAGCTGGTGGGCTCACAGTTCACTCAGTCACGGTTGGTGAGCTCATAGTTCACTCACTCACGGCTGGTGGAGCCACAGTTCACTCACTCACGGCTGCTGCAGCCAAAGCTCACTCACTCACAGTTGCTGGGCTCACAGTTCACTCACTCACGCCTGCTGGAGCCACAGTTCACTCACTCATGTCTGTTGGAGCCACAGTTCACTCACTCATGCCTGCTGGACCACAGTTCACTCACTCACAGCTGCTGGAGCCACAGTTCACTCACTCATGCCTGCTGGAGCCACAGTTCACTCACTCACAGCTGCTGGAGCCACAGTTCACTCACTCACGCCTGCTGGAGCCACAGTTTACTCACTCATGCCTGCTGGACCACAGTTCACTCACTCACAGCTGCTGGAGCCACAGTTCACTCACTCATGCCTGCTGGAGCCACAGTTCACTCACTCATGGCTGCTGGACCACAGTTCACTCACTCACAGCTGCTGGAGCCACAGTTCACTCACTCATGGCTGCTGCAGCCAAAGTTCACTCACTCACGGTTGCTGGGCTCACAGTTCACTCACTCATGGCTGCTGGGCTCACATTTCACTCACTCACAGCTGGTGGGCTCACAGTTCACTCACTCATGGCTGGTGGGCTCATAGTTCACTCACGGCTGGTTGGCTCACAGTTCACTCAGTCACGGTTGGTGGGCTCACAGTTCACTCATTCACGGCTGGTGCACTCACAGTTCACTCACTCACGGCTGCTGGAGCCACAGTTCACTCACTCACGGCTGCTGGAGCCACAGTTCCCTCACTCACTCACGGCTGCTGGAGCCTCAGTTCGCTCACGCTCGGCTGCTGGAGCCACAGTTCACTCACTTACCAGCTGCTGTAGCCATAGTTCACTCAGCCACGGCTGGTGGGCTCACAATTTACTCAGCCATGGCTGGTGGGCTCACAGTTCGCTCACTCGTGGCTTCTGGGCGCACAGTTCACTCACTCACGGCTGCTGGGCTCACAGTTCACTCACTCACGGCTGCTGGAACCACAGCTCACTCATGGCTGCTGGAGCCACAGTTTACTCACGGCTGCTGGAGCCACAGTTTACTCACTCACGGCATCTGGACCCGACTCTCACTCACGGCTTCTGGACCCGACTCTCACTCAAGGCTTCTGGACCCGACTCTCATGCCCGGCCTCTGGGGCTTCATTCTCCTCGGCCCCGGACCAGGCGTTACCTTCATGGGGACTGACAGGCGAGAAGACCAATCTGCTCATCTCACGATTTTTTAAACATTCATAACTTTTCTAACATTCCACCGATCGGAAAACTTTGTGAACTTGGAGCAGAGGAGAACGATGAGTAAGGCGGCGAAAAAATCCTAGCGGTATACGGTACCGTTTTTGCGCAAATTTAAATACAACGCCGACAAGAGTAGTCAAGATGAGAGTTTTAGTAATAGTGTAGATAGATAGATAGTGTGATTCGATGCACTTTGGAAGGACTGTTAAGGGGTAGCACATATATAGTGAATAATAGGTTCCTCAGCAATATTGAGTAAAAGATAGCTAACAGATAGGTTTATTACACCTGAAGGAAGCATTTTGGGTAGATAAGATGGTGAAGAAAGCATAAGGGACCCTTGCTTTCATTAGCTGGGGCATAAAATGTGAGAGGGGGGAGGCATTTTCTGTATTACATGCAGTTCTGGTTGCCCCATTACAGGAAGGATGTGACGGCTTTGGAGAGGGTGCAGGGGAGGTTTAGGAGTAAGATGCTGCCTGGTTTAGGGGTATTGACTGTGGGGAGATATTGGACAAACCTGGATTGTTTTTCTCTGGAACACCGGAGATTGGTGGAAGATTTGATTAAATAATATATAATTCTGAGAGACATTGATAATGTGGACAGTTGGAACCTTTTTCTCAGGGTGGATAAATCAAATATTAGAGGGCTTAAGGTGAGGGAGGCAAAGTTTAAAGGAGATGTAAGGACAAGGAGGTACAGGGACAAGATTGAGTCACAGATGGAGCAGCAGGACACCAGATGCCGGTGGCAGGGGCTACGGACTGTAACCAACTACCGGAGCACTCCATCCTCATCCGCAAGTGCCGGCACCTCCCTAGCTGATGACCTGAACTCCTTTTACGCTCGTTTCGAGATGGGCAACACCACCCCAGGTCTGCCGACTATCGACAATACCGCCAGCTAGCTGGCTAACGAAGCTGAAGGGAGGAATGTGCACACATTCTCGCTGTCTGAGCACGATGTGAACACGAGGAACGCTGCAGGCCCCGATGGCATCTTGGGGCGAGTACTCAAGTCCTGTGCTACGCAGCTAGCTCCAGTGCTCACTACAATATTCAACCTCTCCCTGGACAAGTCCGTTGTCCCTGCCTGCTTCATAAAATCCATCATTGTACCGGTACCAAAAAATGCCTCCCCATCCTGTCTGAATGACTACGGACCGGTGGCCCTCACCTCAGTAGTCATGAAATGCTTTGAGAGGCTGGTGAAGAAACACATCTGCGCCTTCTTCCTTCGCAACATGGACCCGTTACAGTTCGCATACCGACCGAACAGATCCACGGACGATGCGGTCTCCCAGGTTTTGCACACCGCTCTCTCTCATCTTGACAGCCAGAAGGGGGGCTACGTGAGGATGCTGTTCATAGATTTCAGTTCAGCCTTCAACACGATAGTCCCCACCAGACTGGCAGAGAAGCTACTGGAATTAGGGCTCAACATCCCCCTGTGTGCCTGGGCCCTGGACTTTCTCACCGGCAGGCCCTAGGTATTCAAGATGGGAGGGAATACATCAAAGTCCCTCACCCTGAGCACAGGATCGCCCCAGGGTTGCGTCCTCAGCCCCCTCTTGTACTCCATGTACACACATGACTGTGTGGCTAGCTTCAGCTCCAACTCAATAATCAGCTTTGCTGATGACACTGTGGTGGTGGGCCTGATCACAGACAACGATGAGAAGGCCTAATGGGAGGAGGTGGCTGATCTGGCATTCTGGTGTCAGGACAACAGCCTCCTCTTGAACATCAAAAAAATTAAGGAGCTGATCGTGGACTTTAGGAGGGCACATCCTCCGAGGACGTACACTCCATTGAGGATAAATGGGGATACTGTGGATAGGGTGAGCTGTTTTAAATATCTGGGAGTCCACATCTCTGAGGATATGGCATGGACATCACGCGCCGCAGCACTCGTGAGTAAGGCAAGGCAGCGCCTTTACCACCTCAGGCAATTGAGGAAATTCAGTCTCCGCGAATCCTCCAGTGCTTCTACTCAGCGGCTGTGGAAAGCATCTTGTCCGGAAATATTACCATCTGGTTTGGGAATTGCTCTGCCCAGGACAAGAAGGCTCTGCAGAGAGTAGTGCGTTCGGCCGAATGCACTATGGGAACTTCACTCGCCCCCCCTGCAGGAACTATACATCAGGAGGTGTAACTCCAGAGCCAATAAAGTCATGGGAGACCCCTTCCACCCCTGCAATGGACTGCTCCAGCTGCTACGGTCAGGCAAGTGCCTCCGTTGCCATGCTGTGAGAACGGAGAGGTTGAGAAGGAGTTTCTTCCCAGAGGCCATTAGGACTGTAAAATCCTATCTCACCAGGGATTAACTTTTACTGTACCATTCTACTGCTTTTTTTTTTTAAATTGCTGTTTTTTTCCCTTTTTCCTTCTGCCCACAATATTTAATATGTAAACGAATATGTGATTCTGTTCCATTCTGTATGTAGTTTATTTGGTTGTTTGCTTGTTTGTCTTTTTGCACAAAGTCCACGAGCATTGCCACTTTTCATTTCACTGCACATGTCGTATGTGTATGTGACGGATAAACTTGACTTGACTTGACTTGACTTGAAAAGTTTCATTCCATCGTTTTTTCTCACAAACCTGTTTGATCCCCGTTCTGATAAATGTTAATTAACCTTAAATATTATTTCCAATATACCTGATAGAACACTGACTGTTTCTTTACACTTCATATCATTTATTAAGTTACAAGTAAATATCAAAAGTAAGTATAGAATCATACAGCACATAAACTAGTCCATCAACCCACTGAATTAGCCCGGATCTTCAACCAACCATTTTTATTAATTTTGCACGAATCCCATCTTTTACTCGCTCCACATTCTCATTAACTTCTTTCAGATTCTATACTCACATCCATAATATGGGCAATTTATAATGGCAAATTAACCCATTAACATTACATCTTTATCAGAACTGGGATCAAACAGGTTTGTGAGAAAAAACGAAACATATGGTACTGTAAGATGAAAAAGGCTACCAATAGAGCATAGAACAATAGATCACAGTAACAGACACTTCGACCCACAATGTCCATCCCGAACATGATGCCAAATTTAACTAATCTCCTCTGTTCTCAGAAGGAATGAGTGATGTTTCAGAGTCGAGACCATTCTTCAGACTGAAGATACTGCAGTAAATGGAGTGGTTGCTGGAGTAAAATGGAGTGGATGCTGACGCAAATCATTATCAATTCCTTCTATTCAGAAATGCTATCTGTCCCACTGAGTTACTCCAGCATTTTGTAGCTATCTTCAGTGTAAAGCAATGTCTGCAGTTCCTTCCTACACATTCCGTCCTTTCCCTGTCTATCTAAAAGCCTCTTAACTGCCACTAGATATGGGAAATAAGATAAATAAATAATAGTTAATATGGAAAAGGAGAAGCAAAATAATTATTTGAAATCACAAGATAAACAAGCTAATTATTTGAATTCTAAGCTGAAAATGTCAGAACTGCTGAATGTATGAAATTATTGAACAGTGTTGAGCTCTGCAGGCTGTAATGTGATGTTCTTAAGCAAAATTTAAAAAAAAACTTTGAGATCACAAGACATTGTCAACTGATATATTACATTCTGACTTGTCTCTTCTCATCTCCAAGAGGTGTGATTTTGATCTCTCTTAAATTGAGGCAACAACAGAGTATCAAACTCAGATTACTCAAATAATTCCATGACAGCCAAGCCCACGCATCCTGAGCAAAAGGTGTTTGTTCTTGTGTGAGTCAATACATAACTAGTGGCTGTCACGTGTAACATTTCAAAACTGTTTTATATTAGGGTTGGATGCAGAGTGATGGGAAGGTGTGGGTGTTAGTGAGAAGGGTGAAGTACCAATAAATACTTAACAAAAGATAATAGAAATTCAAGTCAAAATCAATTTTAGAGATAATTTTAATCGAAGTAGCAATGAAGTAAGAAGCCATAAGGGTCCTGACCCGAAACATCACCTATCCTTTATCTCCATGGATGCTGCTTGACCCGTTGAGTTACTACAGCACTTTGTGTCTATCTTAGGTGTTCCAGAAATCATGAATGACCAGCTATCTAACAATGGAGCTAAAAGAACAAGCAAACAAAAGTGGATCAAAGCAAAGTGCCACATATGCAAGGAATTTAAAATAATGGAAAAATCTAGATCGAGGTCAATAACTTTGACTTGAAATTATTGGCTTCTTTGCTGTCTTCACTGCCATTTATGATCAATTACATTAGGGAGGGAAGAACTAAAAATATTCTCCATCCTCAGAGAAAAATACCAGGTAAACCACAGGGGCTGCGATCTAAAATATATCCAGGACTTGATGATGTGCCACTACACGGGCTGCGAACCAAGATATCTCCAGGACTTGATGACGTGCCTCTTAAATGAAATAGTTATGGGGAGAGTGGAAGAATTGGATTCTGGAGCGATCCCAGAGTATTGGAAAACCACAAAGTTAACAGCGAGAAAGTAGAGGTCATTTAATCTACTATGGAATCCATTATTTACATCACCCATTCCTTCTTTCCATAGATGCTGCTTCACCTGTTGAGTTACTCCAGCATTTTGTGTCTACCTTCGATTTTACCAGCATTTGCAGCTATTTCTTACACATTATTTACAGACTTACAGCACCAGAAACCCGAGTTTAATCCTGTCTGTACGGAGTTTGTACATTCTCCCTGTGACCGTGTGGGTTTTCTCCAGGTGCCCCAGTTAATTCCCACCCTCCGTACCCTTGTGCGTAGGATAGTGTTAGACAATAGATGATAGTGCAGGAGTAGGCCTTTCGGGCCAGCACTGCCATTCAATGTGATCATGGCTGATCATCCACAATCAGTACCCCTCGTTCCTGCCAACTCTCTGTGTGAAGAAGTGTTTCCTCATCTCCGTTCTAAATGGCTTACCCCACATTCTTAAATTGGCCCCTGGTTCTGGACTCCCTCAACATGGGGAACATGTTTCCTGCCTCTAGCGTGTCCAAACCCTTGTTAATCATATTTCAATAGGATTCCCTCTCATCCTTCTAAATTCCAGAGTATAAAGCCCAGCCGCTCCATTCTCTCAGCATATGACAGTCCCGCCATCCCTGGAATTAACCTTGTGAACCTACGCTGCACTCCCTTAATAGCAAGAATATCCTTCCTCAAATTTGGAGACCAAAACTGCACACAATACTCCAGGTGTGGTCTCACAAGGGCCCTGTACAACTGCAGAAAGTCGACTTCCGGTTGCGCCATGCTAGGCTAGCAGTCGCAACTTTTAGCTCCGCTCCTGTGGAAACGTGATTTTTCGTGTTAAAATTGTGTTTGGAAGTCGGGACCGATTCAAAAACTCACCGGAGCCCCGGGATGTCGCGCTGATGACGTCATCAGTAAGCGCTGCAATTTAAAACGGAGGGAAAAGCAGTTTAAATGAAAAAAACGTCTCCAGCTCAGAGCCCTCAGAGAAACATCTCAAAACTGCTGAAAATACAGAAAACTGAAGAACAGACCTCTGAAGTGGATTCTGGAATGGCTACAAGATCCAAGACTGAGATGGCTACTAAGGAGAAAAATGAAATGGAGGACATAAAGAGCTCGGTAAGAGATTTGAGAAAGGATATTGAGGCTGGAAACTCAAAAATGTTGGAAAGTATGGAAAATATGAATGTTAAATCAATGGAAAATATGGCAAACATTAATGCTGGTAATCAAAAAATTATTGACTGCATTGGTATTATACAAAAACGAATTGAGGATGTGCATCAAGAGCTAGTGGTGAGAATTAAGAAAGGCGAAGAAGAAACTGAGAAGAAGTTTGAGGCTGTGAATGTAATTGTTTCTTCACATGGAACCGAAATAAAAGACATGGAAACAGCGGTTGAACAAATGGCTGAAGATATGCAGGGAATGAAGCTAGAAGTGGACAGCCTCAAGAGTCAACTGGCGAAAGTTTCAGATAAATGCCTTGATCTTGAAGCTCGCTCACGACGCCAAAATCTACGAATATTGGGAGTAACAGAAGGGGCAGAAGGGGACAACGTCCGTGGGTTCACTGCCAACCTAATCAAACAGGTACTCAATCTACCTGTGGAACCGGAAATTGAAGTGGCACATCGAACACCGAGATTTAAGCCAAGAGCACAAGCAGATCCAGCCCACCCACGACAGATCATAGTTAAACTTCAGGACATTTCAGCACTTGAGGACCTGATGAAAAAAATCAAATATGGAGTGAAGATGACCTTCGGACAAGACACTATCAAACTCCTGCGGGACTATTCCTTTGAGATCGTTCAAAAGAGAAGAAAATTTGAACAGACAAGACAGATTCTCTATGGAGTCAAAGATGTTAGATGTGGCGTTTTTTATCCAGCCAGAATGCGCATTACTTATAAGGGAAAAGAGAAAACCTTTACTAACTCGGATGCATCTTATAAATATGCCAAAGAGATTGTCGCAAAGGCGGAAACAGAAGATTAACCACACCAGCGGGAGGATATGGACATTTTCTTGCCTTTTATTATCTCACAGAGAACACCCGAAGACAAGGGAAGAAACAACACTCTCTAAAAGTTTAAAATGGAACCTAATTTCCACGTGCGTTTGTCTAGACATCTTATCTCCTTTGGACGCTCTGGAATTTAACTCAAGGACATCCTTTGTTCAGAACGAAGGAAAGACTGATGAGCTAACCAAAGATGAACATCAGAGCCGAATGTGGAAAACACCCCAAGGTCGAATGGCGAATCAAGATTTTTAAACACTTTTACAAAATATAGAGAATCAACAATAACTAACAAATACTAATATAGAAATATAAATGGAAACTAACCTGAACTATATAATGGGTAAAATGTAATAATCTGCTTATAAGACAGACTAGTTCATATATAGAGATGACTAATTTTAGAATTAAAGTAGATAACATTGAAATGATAAGGGATACGTAGTTCGTGTGAAGAAGGGAGAAGACTCAGGCACCTGGCATAATTCCAGGAGCCTGTTTCTGGTTAACCCTTACAGCTAACAGCTTACTTTTATCAAAGATATAACTAACTATAAATAAATAGTAGATGAAAGCGTTAGATAAATAAATTTCACAGTAGCTGAACATAGATCGGATACTGGCTAATGAAATATATATAAATATACAGATATAGATAAGGTAATGGGTGAAATTTAGCTGAATTTGAAACGGCACCGCCTTCTTAGGGACAGAATAATAAAAAGAGCGGAGCTAACAGTACATCATCAATTTCGGAAGTCGAATAAATGTCGGACCCCACAGACGTGTGGGACACGCATTACAGTGTCGAACACTTCAGACACTGTAATTTTATCTGTCAATTTTTTTTTTTTAAATCACAATATGTCACTATTATCTGTTTTTTTTTCAAGGAAAATCGCAAAAGGGATATACCAAGGAAGTTAATAATATAAACGCCCCCCAACTATCCAGAGTCCTGAGCTACGGATGCACCGTAATAAATAAAGGTACTAAAATCAGAGAAAATGCAAGATGATAAACAAAAGAAAATGGGAGGAATCACACTATGTAGCTGGAATATAAGGGGTATTAATGAACCAATTAAAAGGGGCAAAATACTAGCTCAGTTGAAATCATATAACACGGACATTTCTTTTCTACAAGAAACGCACCTTAAACATCAAGACCAGATGAGATTGAGGGCGAAATGGATAGGCCAAACATTTCACTCCTCATACACATCGAAATCCAGAGGCACCGCAATTATTATTCGCAAAGGAATACCATTCAAATCAAAGAATATTATATCAGATAAGGAAGGGAGATACCTTATAGTCACAGGAGAGATTTATGCTACGCCAATCACCTTGGTAAACATATATGCCGCCCAATTTTGACAATCCTCAATTTTTTAATAAAATTCTGAATAAAATCGCAGAATCTAACTATCAAAATGTTATAATTGGAGGAGACTTCAACTGTGCTTTAGATCCGTATTTAGATAAATCGACGCAAAAACAAAGAGGTAATATGAAATCTAAAACTAGTGAACTCTTAAATACATATATAAAAAATACAAATATAGCAGACGTTTGGAGGATCGCGAACCCGACTGGAAGGAAATACTCGTTTTATTCAATGGTGCATAAAACATACTCACGTATAGACTATTTCCTAGTGGATTCAAAACTAATCCCTTATACTCTTAACCCTAAATACCACACCAATACGATTTCAGATCATTCCCCGCTATCTTTTGTTTTAAAACTGGAAGGAATCTCTACGAACAAATCGTTCTGGAGGTTTAACTCACAAATTTTGAAAGACCCACAAGGGAGTATATATCTAAAAAAACAAATGGATCTATTTTTTGAGATAAATGATAACACCAGATATTTCGCCTACTTTATTATGGGAATCCTTCAAAGCATTTATTAGAGGAGTCATTATCTCGTATCAAGCTTTTCAAAACAAAAAGAATAAAAATGAACAAAGACAATTAGAAGAACAAATCAGACAACTAGATATAGATAATGCTAAAGATCCAACTATGGATAAACATAATAAAATTTTAATTCTGAAATTTAAGCTAAATAAATTACTATCAGAGAAGATTATAAGATTATTCCAAATTACCAAACAAGAATGTTTTGAATTTGGGGATAAACCCCATAAACTTTTGGCACGCCAACTGAAAAAACGGGAAAAAGATCATGCAATTTTAAAGATTAAATCAGATAGAGGGGAATTATTAACACTACCTAAGGATATCAATAAAAGATTTGCTCAATATTATAAGAACTTATACACATCGAAAACGCTAATAGACAATAACAAAGCTTCAGAATTTTTGAACGATTGTAACCTCCCAAAATTAGAATTGAAAGAACAAGAGGAACTGGGAGCACAAATTACAGCTAAGGAAATAGAAGACACAATAAACACACTTAAGAACGGAAAAACACCAGGACCAGACGGATTCAGTAATGAATTTTATAAATGTTTTTACGATACAGTGACCCCACGTCTACAGAAAATGTATACATTTGCTTTTAAAGAACAAACCTTACCTGAAACACTAGCAGAATCAACGATCACACTAATACTTAAAAAAGATAAAGATATAGAAGAACCAGGATCATACAGAGCTATTGCATTGTTAAATACTGATCAAAAAATATTAGCGAAAATACTAGCTAGAAGACTAAGTCAATATGTCAGTAAATTAATAAATAAGGATCAGACGGGATTTATACCTAAGAGACACTCATTTAATAACCTGAGACGTCTGCTTAACATAATGCACTCTCACAAATCTCAAGAACAAGAGTTATCTATCATTTCATTGGACGCAGAAAAAGCGTTTGATCAAGTAGAATGGGATTATATGTTTAAAGTATTGCAAAAATTTCAAATGGGAGAGAGCTTCATCGCATGGATAAAATTATTATATAACAAACCCACGGCTAGAATATTAACTAATAATATACTATCTACGAAATTCCAATTAACAAGGGGCAATAGACAAGGGTGTCCATTATCACCGCTATTATTCGCTCTGGTAATTGAACCTTTAGCTGAAAAAATTAGAACACATCCTGACATCTATGGGTATAATACAAAACATTCAAATAACAAAATATCCTTATACGCAGACGATGTATTACTATATATCACAAAACCCCAAATCAGTATACCAAACATATTAAACCTAATCGAGGATTTCGGATCTTTCTCAGGATACAGAATAAACTGGAACAAAAGTGAAATTATGTCAATAAAACCGAAAGACTCAACACATCTTTTGAAATTCCCCTTTAAAATAGCTACAGAAAAATTTAAATACTTAGGAATTGAAATCACTAGAAATTATCACGGTATGTTTAATGCTAATTATAGCCCCTTACTTAAGAAATTAAACAGTCTAATTAAATTCTGGAAAACGCTGCCGAGGTCTTTAATAGGTCGAATAAATGCTATAAAAATGATCTTTTTACCACAAATCCTTTATTTATTTCAATCAATTCCAATATATCTTCCAAAAAAATGTTTCAAAAAATTAGTTTCAGACATCACAAACTTTATATGGGATTATAAATCCCACAGAATACAAAGAACACACCTCAGTAAACCAAAAGAGATGGGTGGTCTCGCGCTCCCTAACTTTATGTACTATAATTGGGCGGTAAATATTAAAAATATGATTCACCTGCTGGACAACTCTGCCCAGCAGGTGGACTGGATTATAATGGAGAGAGAGGACTGCGCTCCTGGTAATACAGGAGCGACTCTCCTCTCACCAACGAATTTGAATAACAAACATTATAATAAAATCCAATGATACATAGTACAATTAGAACTTGGAAACAAATAAAACAGAACTTAAAATTAAGAAATCTATCTCTGCTAATGCCAATAGCCAATAACCCTTCGTTTAAACCCTCAATTATAGATAAATCATTTACACAATGGGAAAGAACGGGAATCAAAACGCTCGGAGACCTGTATGAATTAGGGAAATTATTACCATTTCAACAATTACAACTGAAATATAACTTGAAAAATAATCAATATTTTAAATATCTTCAAATCCGTGATTATCTGAAAAAATATACAAAAGACTATTATAATATGCCCCCAGACTTATTAGATGAAGCCATGAAGATAAAGGCTGAATCAGCAAATCTAATATCATATTTATATAATATTATATTGAATATAGAAATACCTACAACAGATAATATTAGAAGAGACTGGGAACAAGAATTAGCTATAAAAATTTCAAAAGAGAGCTGGGATAAACACTTATTATATGTGCATAAATGCTCGATTAACGTACGACATACTCTAATCCAATATAAAACATTACATAGACTATATTATTCAAAAACTAAAATAAATAAACTTTTCCCCAATGTCTCACCCATTTGTGATAAATGTCAGTTACAAGAAGCTAACATAGCGCACTCTTTTGTTTTCTGTATACATATCCAAACATTCTGGAACAAAATATTTGAAATCTTCACAAAATTATTTAAAACAAAACTACTACCCAAAGTAGAATGGATCATTTTTGGAATATCGGAAGGTAACCCAGAATTAAATATGTTTCAAAAGAATTTACTTAATTATGGGCTAATAATCGGAAAAAAGCTTATACTTAAATTTTGGAAAAATGCTCCAATACCAACAACAAAAATGTGGATTTCAAACATGTTCGAAACATTACACTTGGAAGAGATGAGACTCCTCCTAGCAGGCAAAGCAGATCACTTCCAAAAGACGTGGTCTGCATTTATGGAACTATTACAAGCATAAGGTGCAATAATAAGTTATAACATAAAGGCTACCAAGACCTGGAAACGGGGGGTATAAAATAATTTTTTAATAAAAACACGGTTGGTATATCCTTTTTTGCGGAGTTTTGTGTTACAATAGAGCGATTGATTTTCCTTTCTTCTTTTTTTTCTTTTCTTTCTAGGGTCTTATTTCTTTTCTTTGCTTCCTTCTCTAATTCCTTCCCTAAGGGGTTCTCTTCTCCCAACACTTTCCTGCACCTTCACGATTCTTGCTTACTTTCCTTACTTCTTTTATTTCTATCTTTTTTAAAGCTCAAAAAATGAAGTGGTACAACATAATGTAATAAGATATATGCGATGTATTAATGTGATTTACTGTACTGCTAATAAAAATAAAATTAATTAAAAAATTTAAAAAAAACTGCAGAAAGTCCTCTTTGCTCCTATACTCCTCTTGTTATGAAGGCTAACATGCCATTTGCTTTCTTCACTACCTGCATGCTTACTTTCATTCACTGATGAACAAGGATCCCCCAGATCCAGTTGTACTTCCCCTTTCCCCCAATTTAACACAATTTAGATAATAATCTGCCTTCCTGCTTTTGCTACCAAGGTGGATAACCTCACATTTATTCACATTAAACTGAATATGCCATGCATCTGCCCACTCATCCAACCTGTCCAAGTCACCCTGCATTCTCATAGCATCCTCCTCACAGTTCGCACTGCAACCCAGCTTTGTGTCATCTGCAAATTTGCTAATATTACTTGTAATCCCTTCATCTAAATCATTAATATATATTGTAAATAGCTGCGGTCCCAGCACCGAGCCTTGCGGTACCCCACTAGTCACTGCCTGCCATTCTGAAAAGGACCCGTTAATTCCTACTCTTTTTTTCCTGTCTGCCAACCAATTTTCTATCCATGTCAGCACTCTGCCCCTAATAGCATGTGCCCTAATTTTGCCCACTAATCTCCTATGTGGGACCTTATCAAATGCTTTCTGAAAGTTCAGGTATACAACATCCACTGGCTCTCCCTTGTCCATTTACCTAGTTACATCCTCAAAAAATTCCAGAAGATTAGACAAGCATGAATTCCCCTTCGTCAAGTCGTCAACTTTATTTGTCACATACACATACAAGATGTACAGTGAAATGAAAGTGGCAATGCCTGCGGGATTGTGCGAAACAACAGAACAGAACCAGTATTTACAGTAATTTGCCACGGTGAGATCAGAGTTTACAGTACTGATGGCCTTTAGGAAGAAACTCCATCTCATCCTCTCTGTTTTCGCAGCGTGACAGCGGAGGTGCTTGCCTGACCGTAGCAGCTGGAACAGTCCGTTGCTGGGGTGGTAGGGGTTCTTCATGATCTTGCTGGCTCTGGATCTGGTATAGGTCCTGCAAATGGGGGGAGGGGGGAGGGGGAGTGTAGCTCCCATGGTGCAATCGGCTGAACGCACTACTCTCTGCAGAGTCTTCCTGTCCTGGGCAGAGCTGTTGCCAAACCAGATCGAGATGTTTCTGGTCAGGATACTTTCTATTGCACCAGAGAAGAAGGATTGAAGGATCCTCAGAGAGACTCTGAATTTCCTCAGCTGCCTGAGGTGGTAAAGGCGCTGCCTTGCCTTTCCCACCAGTGCGGCAGTGTGTGTTGTCCATGTCAGATCCTCTGTGAACAAAATCATGAGAGACCTCTTCCACCCCTGCAATGGACTGTTCCAGCCGCTACGGTCAGGCAAACGCCTCCGTTGCCATGCAGTGAGAACGGAGAGGTTGAGAAGGAGTTTCTTCCCAGAGGCAATTCGGACTGTAAACGCCTTTCTCACCAGGGACTAACTCTACAGAACGTTTTTCCTTCTATTATTTATTATGTAAAATAATATGTGTGTTATGATTGTGTTTATAATTTGTTTGGTTGTTTTGTTGTTCCGCGAGCATTGCCACTTTCATTTCACTGCACATCTCGTATGTGTGTGTGACAAATAATCTTGACTTGACTTGACTTCACTTGATTTGGACTCCCAGGTATTTAAAGCTGCTCACCTTATCCCCAGTGGTGTGTACGTCCTCGGTTGTTGTGCCCTTCTAAAGTCCACAATTAGCTCCTTAGTTTGAGTGACATTCAAGAGGAGGCTGTTGTTCTGACACCAGAGTGCCATGTCAGCCACCTCCTCCAGGTAGGCCTTCTCAAATCGTTATCGGAGATCGGGCCCACCACTACAGTGTCATCGGCAAACTTGATGATGGAGTTGGAGCTGAACCTGGCCATAGTCATGTGTGTACAGGGAGTACACAAGGGGGCTGAGGATGCAACTCTGGGGGGGATCCTGTGTTCAGGGTGAAGGGGTTGGAGGTATGTTTCCCCATCTTGACCACCTGGGGCCTGGCGGTGAGAAAGTCCAGGACTCAGGCACACAGGGGAGTGTTCAGTCCCAGTTCCAGCAGCTTATCAGCAAGTCTGGTGGGGACTATGGTGTTGAAAGCTGAACTGGTCAATGAACAGCATCCTCACACAGCCCCCCTTCTGGCTGTCAAGGTAAGAGAGAGTGATGTGCAAAACCTGGGAGACTGCATCATCCGTCGATCTGTCTGGACGGTATGCGAACTGCAGCGGATCCATGGTACGAGGGGGGGGGGGGGGGGGGGGGGGGGGGGGGGGGGGCTCTGCTGGTAATTAGTTATAGTCAGTAGCCCCTGCCATAGGCATGTGGTGTCACGCTGCTCCATCTGCCACTCCATCCTGTCCCTGTACTTCCTTTTTGCATCCTTCAGCGCCCTTCGCCGTCTATAGGGCTCCGCCTTGTAGTCATCCATGTTGTCGGATGCCAGGATGGAGTTGTAAGCAGCGATGCGAGCATTCAAAGCAACGTGAATAGACCTGTCCACCCAGGGTTTTTGGTTAGGAAAGATGCTAATCCTTACCGTGGGGACGATGTTGTTGGCTATTGTTTCAGTGAAGTCTGTGACAGCTTCTGCAAAGTCATTAACGTCTCTGGAACTTGATTGGAACATATTCCCGTCGACATCACTCAGTGCATCCTCTGAATGATCAGACCACCGCTTTATGTCCTTCGTCACTGCCGCTTCCTGTACCATCCGTTGTTTATACTCCAGCAGCAGGAAAATGGCGGCTTGGTCAGATTTTCCCAAAGGAGGGAGAGAAACGGCCTTGTATCCTTTCCTGAACGGTGTGTAACAGTGGTCCAAAGTTCTTTCCCCCCTGTTGACACACGTGTTGTGTAAGCAGAAGTTAGGCATAACTTTTTTGAGGTTTGCCTTATTAAAATCCCCAGCCATCACCATAACCGCATCTGGATTCTTGTTCTGATGCCGACATAACACATCGTGTAGGACGGATAGTGCTGCATCGGTGTCCGCATGCGGTGGTATGTAGTCAGCTGTTATGATGACTGAGCTGAACTCCCGGGGAAGGCAGAATGGACGGCATAAGATCGTCAGATGCTCCAGTTCCGGCGAGCAGGTACGAGAAAGCGTCTTAATAGTCCTAGAGTTGCACCAGTTGTTGGTCATGAAGCAAACTCTGCCACCATTTGATTTTCCAGATTCTTCTGTTCTATCTGCACGAAAAACAGAGAAGGAATTGGTTGGGCATATTACTTAATCCAGCACCAGCGGGGTCAGCCATGTCACCAAAAGATGTTGCAGTCTCTTGTGTCCCAGTGGAATCTAATCCTCGCCCTGAGATCATCCATCTTGTTTTCCAGGGATTGAACATTAGCAAGAAGAATGCTGGGCAGAGATGGGTGGTAGGCTTGAGTTCTTAGGCTGTTCTGAATCCCCCCCCCCGCTTACCTTGATGTTTCTTCAGACATTCCTAGAGCCCCGCTCCCGTTGCTGTTGCCGCGGCTCGCTCTTACGATCTCTGCTGGCCACTCTGGATCAAGTGTCTAAAAAACCTTGGGTAACGCTAAAGTTTAAGTTTAAAAGTGTTTTACGATCGTAGAGTGTTAGTTCTGATGTATTAGTAGTAAGAAAGAAAGTAGTACAAATAAACATAATAGTTACAAAAACGCACAATCTCCGCAGAGCTACAACACGACCTATGGACCCAGCCGCGCCATCTTCAGGGCTGCCAACTCTCACGCTTTGAGCGTGAGAATCACGCCCTCGCGCAAACTCTCACGCCCTCACGCTGATCAGAAATTTCTCACGCTTTGGTGAGAAATTCTGTGATCAACGAAAATTTCAAAACTCAGATAAACTGCATGGGCTGCGGGTGTTGGAGAGCCGGGGCTGAGGGAGGGATGGAAGCAGAACCAGCGGCGGGAACAGATGCAGGGAGCCGGGGCTGGCGAGTGTTTGCGGGGCTGACGAATCACTCGCTGCAGCTCCAGCCATGGAGCACTCCGGACCGTGCAAAAGTCCCGGGCCGTCGGAGGCGTCGGAAGCGTTGTGCCGCTGCCGCGAGAGTCTCTGTGCCGAAGGGACAGACTCTCAAAGGGAGGTGGAGAGAGAGAGAGAGGGGAAGGAAACAGTGGGGAGAGAGAGAGGGTGTGAGAGGAGAGAGAGGGGAGAGACAGAGGTAGCGTGAATGGAGTGAGAGAAGGGGGAGGGAGAGAGAGCGGAGAGAGAGGGTAGGGGAGAGAGATGGGGAGAGAGGGGGGGGAGAGTGAGGTGGGGAAGAGAGGGGTGAGAGGGAAGAAAGAAGGAAGAGAGGGGGTGGAGAGGGTAGGAGAGAATCGGAGAGAGAGGAGGAAGAGGGAGGGGTGGTAAAATGGAGTGGGAAGAGGGAGAGAGTGGGAAAGAGAGATGGGGAGGCAAAGAGAAAGAGGAGATAGAGACAGAGGAGAAATAAAGAGGGGAGAGAGAGCCAGGGGGAGAGTGAGGTGGGAGAGAGAAAGGGGGGAGAGAGAGGGGGAAGAGAGGGAGGGGAAAGAAAGAGGGGCGAGAGTGGAGAGGGAGATGGGGGGAGAGAGAGGGAGAAGCGAGGGGGAGAGAGAGAGAGAGAGGGGGAGAGAGAAGAGGGGGAGAGAATCACGCATTTCGCCAAATTCGCACGCTGATCACAAATTACTCTCGGTCTGTTGTGAGAAATTCTGTGATCAACGAAAATTTCAAAACTCATATCAACTGCATGGGCCGCGGGTGTTGGAAGCAGAAGCAGCGGCGGGGACAGATGCGGATGGGGAGCGGTGATGGTGAGTGTTTTCTGGAGTAACTCAGCGGGCCAGGCAGCATCTCTGGAGAGAAGGAATTAGTGACTTTTCAGGTTGAGACCCTTCTTCGGACCAGTCAGAGAAAAGGGATGTGCGGGTGGGGTGGGAAGAAGAAAGGAAGCAGCGGAGACAGTAGGCTGTTGGAGAGCTGGGAAGGGGAAGGGGAGGGGAAGGAGGGAGAAAGCAAGGACTACCTGAAATTGGAGGTCAATGTTCCCTACTGTTTCTAGACCTCACTACCTCCATCGCTGGTAACAGACTACTGACCGACATCTGCAACAAACCCACTGACTCCCATGGCTATCTCCCAATTCCTCTGTCTACGATGTATCAGCACCCAGGATGAGGTGATCCAAACCAGAGCATCGGAGATGTCCTCATTCTTTAGGGAACGGGAGTTCCCCTCTTCGACTATAGATGAGGCTCTCACCAGGGTCTCCTCTATATCCCGTAGCTCCAATCTCACTTCCCATCACCCCACTCATAACAAGGACAGTTCCCCTTGTCCTCACCTTTCACCCTACCAGCCGTCACATACAACAGATAATCCTCCGACATTTTCACCACCTCCAACGGGATCCCACCACTGGCCACATCTTCCCATCTCCTCCCCTTTTGATCTTCCGCAGAGACCACTCTTGGTCAATTCGTCCCTTCCCACCCAAACCACTCCCTCCCCTGTTACTTTCCCTTGCAACCGCAGGAAATGGTACACTTGTCGCTTTACCTCCCCCCTCGACTCCATCCAAGGACCAAAGCAGTCTTTCCAGGTGAGGCAGTGGTTCACCTGCACCTCCTCCAACCTCATCTATTGTATCCGCTGGTCTAGGTGTCAACTGCTCTACATCAGTGAGACTAAGCGCAGGCTTGGGGATCGCATCGCCCAACACCTCCGCACAGTTCGCATTAACTAACCTGATCTCCCCGTGGCTCAGCACTTCAACTCCTCCCATTCCGAGCTTTCTGTCCTGGGCCTCCTCCATGGCCAAAGAAATTGGAGGAGCATTACCTCATATTTCGCTTGGGTAGTTTACACCCCAGCGGTATGAACATGGACAATAGGCAATAGGTGCAGGAATAGACCTTTCGGCCAGCACCGCCATTCAATGTGATCATGGCTGATCATCCCCAATCAGTACCCCGTTCCTGCCTTCCCCCCATATCTCCTGACTCTGCTATCTTTAAGAGCCCTATCTAGCTCTCTCTTGAAAGTATCCAGAGAGCTGGCCTTCACAGCCCTCTGAGGCAGAAAATTCCACACTCACAACTCTCTGTGTTTCCTCGTCTCCGTTTGCCACCATCCCCACATCAGTCTGAGAAAGGGTCTCGATCCAAAACGTCACCTATTCCTTCGCTCCATAGATGCTGCCTCACCCGCTGATTTTCTCCAGCATTTTTGTCTACCTTCGATTTTTCCAGCATCTGCGGTTCTTTCTTAAATATTGGTTTGTGAGTAGTTTAGTTTAGAGACACGGCGTGGAAACAGGCCCTTCGGCGCACTGAGTCCAGGCAGACCATCGATCACCTGTTCACACAAGTTCCTCGTTATCCTACTTTCGCATCCTACACACAAGGGGCAGATTTTACAGAAGCCAATTAACCTACAAACCTGCACGTCTTTGGGATGCGAGAGGAAACCGGAGCACCTGGAGAAAACCCACGCAGCCACAGGGAGAACGTACAAACTCCATACAGACAGCACTCATGGTCAGGATCAAACCTGGGTCTCTGGCGCCGTGAGGTAGCAACTCTATCGCAGCCTTGAAGTATTTCTTCACACCCCTGACTTATGACTTTAAGCTGTGTGTTGGCGAGTCACCCTCTACGGACAAGTCACCTCACCTAGACAACCTACTCTGCACTTGTAGAAATTCACTCTGGAAGACAGTGCAAATATTTTTAAGGCAGAGATAGACAAATTCTTGATTAGAACAGGTGTCAAGGGTTATGGGAAGAAGGCAGGAAAATAAGATTAGGAGGCAGAGATCAGCCATGATAGAATGGCGGAGTAGACTCAATGCGCCGAATGGCCTAATTCTACTCCTATAACTTGTGAACTTGTAGTCACGCGAGTGAGATATTGTACACTAGCTGTATTCAAGCCCGCAAGTGTGCTTTGAAATAAGGAGGAAAGCACCAAGAAAGGAAATTTAAACTTTATCCCTCCATATGGTTCCACTTTCATCTAAAGTAGTAGATATCTGCAAACTGACATTGCAATATTTGTCCTAAATATATCTTGTTATATTTCAGGTGGGGCATCTTGATGACGTGTTCAATAAACTTTTAAGTACAAATTTTACAGCCTAATGACATCGGTAATTGAGATCAGGAGATACATCTGTCCTTCATGGACACCTGGTAGAGCTAGTTGTTCTCGAGCCAAATATATTTCATCACAGAACTTAATTAGATTTGTTTTAATGCTTCATTCAATAATATCTTCTGGATTGAATTTCCAGCCAGTAAAGTCAACACTGATAAAACTCCATTGTGCAAAACTGGGGCTCAGTGTAACTTGAGATTAGAGACGCAGAGAGTTTACGCATTTGTCATTCCAAATGTAATTAATGTTTCCCAATTCAGAGGCACGCATGTAAAAAATAAATTCCTGTCTTTCACGCAAAACGGTAGGAGAATTTAAACTGGCAGGTGAAGGGAGTTTGGCACAGCTTGATGCTTCCCATTGAAGCAAATACTGCTACAATATCCTTTGGGGAATGCAAGTGCTTATTAAAGTTAATTCAAGGGAGATTTAAAAAAAATCCCCTACAATTGTTTTCTTGCAGTGGTGGAATTCAAATGGCAAAATCAACTTCCTCTTCTTCTTGCATATGGAGTGCACAGCCTACAGTTAGTTGTAGGACAATTTGCTCTATTTGATCTTATTTGATTGTGCACACCAGGTTGATTGTATTCGTCGAAACAGGGCGGACAACGTGAAGGCTGCAATCTCCCACCCCGAGAAGTCAACTAGTCCTGTACCTATCAGAATGGCATTTGGACAATTGACATTGGTGTGAAGAAGGGTTTCGACCCAAAATGTCACTCATTCCTTCTCTCCAGAGATGCTGCATGACCTGCTGAGTTACTCCAGCATTTTGTGTCTACCTTCAACATTTGCAGCAATGGCAATCACTGAAAGCAAAGGAATGTGGTGATACTGATACTGAAATATTATAAATCTAGTTAGCAGGACATTTTACCAAAGACTAGATAAAGAAAAGGGGTGCAGTTGCCATAATCAGCTCTGGGACTGTGCAATCATTATGGAGAGATATCCTCATGGTAACACAGTGGCGCGGCAGTAGAATTGCTGCCTACCAGCGCCAGAGACCCAGGTTCCATCCTGGCTATGTGTGCTTGAGTCTGTACGTTCTCCCCATGACCTGCATGGGTTTTCTCCGTGATCTTCGGTTTCCTCCCACACTCCAAAGATGTTCAATAGGCTAATTGGCTTGGCATAATTGTACATTGTTCCTAGTGAGTGAAGGATACTGTTAGTGTGTGGGGATCGCTGGTCAGCATGTGAGCGTTAGGGCCTGTTTCCACGCTGTATTTCTAAACTAAACTAAAAAAAAAATGTATGCCTTCTTTCCTTTCTTTGCCGTTAATCTACACATACAAACAATTTGTAAAGGCCAGTTATACTACTAGCAGAAGATAGACATAAAATACTGCAGTAACTCAGTGGGTCAGGCAGCATCTCTGGAGTAAAGAATTAGGTGACATTTTGGCTCAGGACCTTTCTTAGATCCTACTATCAGCATGTCTTTGAGATGTGGTAAGAAAGCAGAGTAGCCAAGAGAAAATCCACACGATCTTGGTGAGAACATGTAAACTCCACACAGACAGCAGAAGTGGTCAGGTTTGAGTCAGTGGAGCCGTGATGCAGCAGAATTAACGACTGTTCCACCATATTACCCTCATTGTAAAACTGGCCTGTAATAATTGTAGAGGGAGAAGGAGACTATGCAGCTTCTCTGACCTCTATCATTCAGTCGGATCAGGGCAGATTTGATATTAGCTTCAGTCACGGTGTGGTCAGCCATGGCTCGCTTGCTGGGGGTGCAGCTGCACCACACCACGGTTTACCACCCGCAAGCTAACGGTCTGGTGGAGAGGTTCCACCGGCAGCTGAAGGCGGCATTGAAGGCACGACTCTCCGGCCCGGACTGGATGGACGAGTTGCTGTGGGTCATGCTGGGCATCCGGACCGCTCCCAAAGAGGACTTGGCCTCATCGTCGGCGGAGCTGGTGTACGGGTCGCCACTCACAGTGCCCAGGGAGTTCGTGCCGTCGGCGCCGGAGCAGCAGGAAACGCCCTCCTCTACCCTTCAACGCCTTCGCGAGCGAGTTGGCAGGCTCGCACCCGTCCCGACATCCCGCCATGGGACATTTCGACCACACGTGCCATTGGCCCTCACAGACTGCCCATACGTCTTCCTGCGCCTTGATGCCCACCGGACGCCACTCCAGAGGCCGTACGAGGGCCCGTTCCGGGTGCTGGAACACGGGCAGTCGACTTTTGTCCTGGACATGGGGGGCCGGCCGGAGGCCGTGTCGATTGACCGTTTAAAGCCGGCACACCTGGACATTGACCAGCCGGTGCTGGTTGCTCAACCTCGGCCCCGAGGGCGCCCCACCTCACGACTCCCTCCACCTGTCACTCCACCTGTCCTCCCGCTGGTCCCTCGACCTGTCCCTCCACCTACGCCCCCGCAAGCCCCGGGGTCTGCTGACTTCCGCACGCGGGCCGGCCGGGTCGTGCGCCCGCCGGTGCGTTTTGTGCCTCTGGTTCCGGGGGGGGGGGTCCTGTGGCGGCTCCTAAGGGTCGTGCCATTATACTGCCGAACCCCTCGGCACAGGAGTGGTGCAGTCCGGAGGCGGCCCTCAGCCGGAGGGTTTAAAAGGCTGGGTTTGGGTGCCATTTTCCTCTGGTTTCGTCTTCCCTTCAACCGGGAGGAATAAAATAAAGGTGCTTCTCAAACACTGGACTTCGTGCCTCCTTTTGAGACCCACGCACAACAACGGGCAGATATACTAATTTAAATTGACTGCTTTGGTAGGAGTAATTTAAACATGCACCTCCTCCCCTCTCCTCCCTCCCTCTCTCCCCCTCTCCCCGTCACAGGGGACCACCTCCTCTCCGGGGAGGCCCGATCGTCTGTACCCCCCCTGGCCCGGCCCGGCTCTGTCATGCTGGTGGGTGCGCTTCCCTTAGCGGAAGCCACGATTGGCTGGTCCCCCCGCTGCTTTTCACCATCCTCAGATTGGGCCCCTGCGAGCTGCCGCCCCACCCCTCTCCTCTCTCTCTCCCTCCCTCCCCCATCTCCTCTCTCTCTTCTCTCCCCTCCCTCTCTCCTTTTTCTCAAAAAAAAATCTGGTGGGTGCGCCCTTCCCTTAGTGGAGCCACAATCGCTGTTCCCTCTCCTCAGATCGGCCCCCCCTAGCTCCCAAGATTCTTGGGCCCCCTTTAAAACCAAACGCCCCTCTCTCTCTCCCTCCCTCCCCCTCTCTCTGTTTCTCTCTCTCTCCCTCCCCCTCTCTCACTCTCTCTCCCTCTTTCTCTCTTCTCTCTCTCTCCCCCTCTCTCTCTCTCACTCGTCTCGAAAAGGGATAGGAGCAGCCTATGCTTGTCAAGTCCTACCCCCATTCTTCACCATTAACAAATGCAAAATTCAATAAAATAAACTAAACAGACAATTCAAATAAAACGACTCTAATCAAGCTATTAAGAAAAAAAGAACAAAAAAAAAAAGCTATAGGATCTTAGCTGCAGAATATTCTCGATCTTTCTGTGCCAGTGGATAGGGCGGTTCTGGGATAAAAGGAGCAAATTAATAATATTAATATATCAAGGGGGGTTGTTAGCATGTGTATGGGGAGGCAGGTGGGTCTTGATTGGTGGGCATGTGGGCATTGTGACGTCAGCAGCTGGCAAGCGGTGGGGTGGAGGGAAGGGGGTAACGGGCCAGGTAAATGCTGCCTGGCCCGCGGAGTTCCTCCAGTCATGCCCGTGTGAGAGGGAGGGAGGGAGAGAGAGAGAGAGAGAGGCACACACAAGGTGGATGTGAAATCTCACCTGCCTGTTTCAGTGATAGACACCCGCCGCCAGTAAATGAAGACACCCCCATCTGTCTCTCCCTCCTCTCCCTCACCTTTCCCTCCCAACTCCAGTCCCGTCCCGACCCCCTGGGAAACTGAAGGGAGCAACAATTAACTGCTGTCTTCCCGCTGAGTTAAAGAGTTCCCACGGTAGTAAGACGATGTTAGTTGCGCCCAAGTTTAAATTTCCAACGCGTGTTTCAGAGTAAATCAAAAACTGTCTAAATCAGCAAGTTAGACAAAAAATGCTGGAGTAACTCAACGGGCCAAGCAGCATCTCTGGAGAAAAGGAATAGATTCCATTTTTGGTCGGGACCCTTCTTCGGGATGATTGTAGGGGGGAACTGGAAGCAAGAAAAGACCGGGTCAAATCAGGGCCAACAACAGATGACATCAGCAGGGTATTTTGAAGAGGGGTCCCGACCCGAAATGTCGCCTAACCCTTTCCTCCAGAGATGCTGCCTGACTCACTGAATCACTCCAGCACTTTATGTCTATATTTGGTTTCCTGATAGGCCAATTGTTGGCTAGGGATAGTGTGATCCCAAGAGGGAACCAGCGTTGCAAACCTTGGACTGGTTAACCGACAAGTACGGCGTGGGGGAGGGGGGCAGGGGGGGGTGGGCGAGAGAGAGAGAGTGTAAGTTACCTAAAATTAAATAATTCAATGTTCATATAGTGAACACGGACACAAAATGTTGGTGTAACTCAGCAGGTAATTCAGATCTGGGAAGAAAAACATAAAAAGCTGGAGTAAGTCAGCGTGTCAGGCAGCATCTCTGGAGAAAAAGAATAGGTGGCGATTCGAATCGGAACCCTTCTTCAGACATCCTAATCGGAATTGAGTCTGAAGATGTGTCTTGTCCCGAAACATCACCTATTTTGCTCCAGAGATGCTGCTTGACTCGCTGAGTTACTCCAGCTTTTTGTGTCTGTCTTCGTTTTAAACCAGCATGTGCAGTTCACTCCTTTACACGGGTCTCTGGAGTACATTGATTGGTAGCGTTCCGGACCCTGCTTCGGAAAGGCATCGATCGCTGGTCGGCGAGGACTCCGAGCTGTATCTCTCAAAGAAGTACATGTGAAAAATTTCTCACGGACCATAAAAATGCGGGACCTTTCAATAAAGTCCCTTTTAAAGATTATAGTTATTTTCTTGAATCACATTAACATAACTCATGAATAAGTTGATGTCCATATGCGGATTCAAATCTTTATTTTTTAAATTCCATCCCACAGAAGACAATTTTTACTCACCTTCTGTCCCCTCTGTCCAGCTTCCGGGTTCACCGTTCGCAGGAGTTCCCACGGTACACGCAAGAGTCAGTACGGATATCGCACTGGCCACTACGTGCATGTAATGTTGCAATATTCAACCACAAGTGTACAAGTCGCTCTTGGAGAAATTCACGCTTGTTTGAATTTTCTCCCGAGTCACCAAGTTACACGAGTACCTGCCGTTAGCGCCACGGTGGTCCATGAATGCCGTACGGGTATCGCAAGAGGTTCCCACGATGTTCAACTTTGGTTAACTCTTGCGTCAAGTCGCCCCGTGAAAAAGGGGTTTAGGAAGCCACGATCGGCTGGTCCACCCGCTGCTTTTCATCGTCCTCAGATCGCTCCGTGCCTCGCTCAGGCTGCCGCCTCTCTCTCTCTCTCTCGCTCTCCCTCTCTCTCTCTCCCTCTCTCTCTCTCTCCCTCTCTCTCTTTCTCCTCTCTCTCTCGCCCTGATCTCTCTCTCCCCTCTCTCTCTCCCCCTCTCTCTCCCCACTCTCTCCCTCTCTACCCCTATCTCTCTTCCCCTTCCACTCCCCCTTCCTCTCCCCCCTGCCCTCCCACACCCTCCCTCCCCTAAACCCCCCTCCCCTCCACATCCTCCCTAACCCCATCCCTCCACCTCCCCCTACTTCCCCCTCCCTTCCCCCCACCTCTCCCCTTCCCTTCCCCCCTCTCATCCCCCTTCCCCCCCCTCTCCTCCTCTCTCCTCCCATCCCTCGCTCCCCCTCACCCACCCTCCCTCTACTCCTCCACTCCATCTGTTTCTTGCTCTTCTATTTCTGCTGCTCTCTCTCTCTCTCTGTCTCTCCCCATTCTCTCTCTGCCCCTCACTCTCTACCCCCCTCCCCCCTCTCTCTAGACGCGCCTGCAAGTTGGGGGCTATGCGTCAGTGGATAGGGCGGTCAAGGGGTAAAAGGAGCAAATTAATAATATTAATATAATTTCAAGAGGGGTAGTTAGTGTGTGTGGGGGGGTGGTTAGTATGTCTCCCTGCAAACGCGTTGGGGGAACAGACACAGCTGGTCCATCTGCTGCTTTTCACCGTCCTCAGATTGCTCCGTGCCTAGCTCGGGCTGCTGCCCCGCCCCCCTCCTCTCTCTTTCACTCTCACCCACCCACCCTCCTCTCTCTCACTCTCACCCCCCCCCCCCCCCCCCTCACTCTGTACCTGCTCTCTCCCCCCCCCAGATTGCTCCGTGCCTCACTCGGGCTGCCGCCCCCGCCCCCCTCCTCTCTCTCCTCTCTCTCCCCTCTCCCCTCCCCTCTCTCCCTCCCCCCCTCTCTCACTCTCTCTCTCCCCCCTCTCTCTCTCTCTCTCCTCTTCTCTCTCTCTCCCCCTATCTCTCTCCCCCCTCTAACCCCTTCTCACTCTCTCTCTCCTCGTCTCTCTCCCCCTCTCCCTACCTCACTCTCTCCCCTCTTTCTCTCCCCCAACCCCTGCCCTCCCCTAAACCCCCTCCTCTCCCCCCCTTCCCTCCCCCTCCCCTTCCCTTCACCCCCTCCCCCTATCCCCTTCCCCCCACCTCCCCATCCCTTCACCCCACCTATCCCCCTCCCTCACTCACCCCCCTCTCCCCCCTCCCTTCCCCCCCTCTCAGCCCCCCTTTCCCCTTCTCTTTCCTCTCTCTCCCCATCTCTTGCTCCCCTCCTCCCCCACCCTCCCTCTCCTACACCCCCCCCCCCCTCCCTCTGTCTCTTGCCCTTCTGTCTCTGCCTCTGTCTCTCCCCATTCTCTCTCTAACCTCACTGTCTACCCCCCCTCCCTCTCTAGACGCACCTGCGAGTTGGGGCTATGCATCGGTGGATAGGGCAGTTATGGGGTAAAAGGAGCAAATTAATAATATTAATATAATATCAAGGGGGGTAGTTAGTGTGTGAGTCGGGTGGTTAGTGTGTCCGCATGCCGCCCCGCAAACGCGCATTGGGGGAACAGACAAAAGCCAGTTACTCTAATCACAGACCTCATGTTAGTCTGTCCATTTCTAATAGCAGAACAAGAAAGGTGTAGTCTTTTTTTTTTTAAAAGCAGTTAACTGGTTTCACCCAGGCTACTGTATCAATTGCCAACATAAACAAGCTCCCAAGTGTGAATGAATACAATTCAAAATTTATTTCTCATTAAGTAATTAAACACTGAGAATTATACTGGGCAAGATAAACAGAGGTATATTTTTCCCAGAAACTTATAAGGTGCTACAAGATAAACTTCAGATTCAATCAATGATGGCACAGATGACATTCAACTGAAATCAATTGCAATGCTGCATTGGACCTTCAAAGCATTAAGTACCAACTCTCAATTAGATTATCACTCTATTAACATGGATTCCCACCAGCCGATTTAAACACTCTTGCTGAAATGTGAAACCAGGAGGTTGTAGTCAGTGACTTGAGAGATTGCCTACTGTGCTAATGGAGTGATCAACAAAGTTGGTGAATTGTGGTGGGTGGGGGTGGGGGGAATGTCATTTTAGTGGAGAGGGGGCAGGTGGGGTTGTCATTTTAGTGGTAGGTAGGACCAAAGATGCCAGTAAGTACGCTCTGAAAAATCAGTGTATAAAACAAAAGCATATTTAGGTTTTTAAACAAAACGTTGACTTTACCAGACAGGAGGATCAGATAGTGCAGACATGGTACCTAGGCAGCAAAAGTAAACAAACAGGGAACTGCGATAATTCCAATCACTAATGCCAGGTGCCCAGAAGACACAATGGAGCTGAACAAGGTGAACTTGCCCATCCACGTCATCGCTCAAGCAAATATTGGACAACAGTGGAGGAATTTCATAATCCACATTGTTTGAAAAATGATTTAAACCCTTACTGATTGGAGAGGGTGTGGGGGGGGGGGGAGCATTGTAATGGAAGACTTCACCCATGACTCCCAGAGCAGACAGTAAATGGCAGGGCCTTAAGGAACATTGATGGGTAGAGAGATTTAGGGATGCAAGTCCATAGCTCCCTGGAAATGGTAAAGGCAATGGACAGAGTAGTATCTGATGAAGTAGTTAGTGGGGTCTCAACCTGAAACATCACCCATTCCTTCAATCCAGAGACGCTGAGTTACTCCAGCATATTGTGTCCGTTTAGGGTAGTAACAAGGTTGTATGGGATGCATGGCTTTATCAGCTGGGCAAACTGTAGAAACAAGGAACTGCAGGTGCAGGTTGAGACCAAAAATAGACAGACACAAAGCGCCAGAGTAAAGGAGGGTCACAAACCAAAATGTCACCCATCCTTTTTCTCCAGAGATGCTACCTGACTTGCTGAGTTACTCCAGCACTTTTTGTCTATCTTTATCAGTTGTACATTGAATATAAAGTTACTAGTGTGTGTAGGATAATGTTAAAGAAAACGGAGACCATAGTGGATAATTTTTTTGTCCTTTTGCAAAGCGGGAGAAGGAAGACTCGTGATCATTGAATGAAATCTTCCCGTTAATGTGTTCGATTGTTTTAATGTCCATCAACGTCATGATTTTTTGAACAGCTTTTTAATAAAATGATGTTCAAGATTGTAGAAAGGTGTGATGAAGGTTGCCATGGAAATCTAAATGGAATTTCTCACATGGTCACCATGGGATGAAGTGTACACAAAGCATTAATTAAATATTTTGTGCTCTTACGTAAGTGAACGAATTAATACAATGTGAACAGGTCTGAAGCAATAGAGATCTAGGGACTTATTGAATGGTTAAAACACAGAATGTGATTGAAGATTTCAAAGAAAAAAATAGCACGAAGATAAAAACTTTTGAGAAATAAATTACGGGCTATTGGGGCTATGCACCAATTTGGTGAATTGGAACAGATTGAGGCTGAGTAGCGTGACATGTACCAGGAAATCAATATCCTGGAGGCATGACAGATTAGATTACGTAGTTTTGAAGTGTTATCTTTATAAGTGTTTTATCAGTTAGTCACGTTTTAAGCAGAGTGCCCTGCACAGTAAACTGTGCAAAGAACAATATCATGGGTCAAATATAACCTTTTCACCCATGTTATAAATTCACCCATCCTTCTCAATGTTAATGTGATCACGGTTCCTATTTTAATTAGTGGCTGGATTTCGAGATACGTCAATGATTGGAAAGTACTTCTGTTCACCCTTGGGTCATGACATAAGGTCAATGGCCACCTGAACAAAGGTAAGGAGAAAGTTACATGCAGGTACGGATGGAGAAGAGTCTGATGTACCAGCAACAAATTTTCTCACAGTGGCTGCTGCTTGCTTGGCCAACTCAAGTTGGAACTCACCCTGCCTCACCCACAGGTCCCATTCTCCAGAGCAACCACACTCAGTAAGATGGTGGGTCGGGGGAGGGGGGAGAGAGGGGGGAGAGAAACAGAGGGCGAGGGGTCATCGCAGACAAATACCTCCATGCTCAAGAACAGGCATTCATTTTGTTTTTAAGACAAAAGATAAGTTAACAGAAGCTTTGGGTGACGTTTCAGGTCGAGACTCTTCTTCAGGTGGTCTCAAGAAGGTTCTTGATCTGAAGAGTCAACCGTTCCTTCTTTTCAGAGCTGCTGCCTGTCCCGCTGAGTTACTCCAGCTTTTTGTGTCTATCTTCGGTTTAAACCAGCATCTGCAGTTCCTTCCTACACATAACAGAAGCTTTGTTGATTTTTCAATCAAGTTGCCTATGAATGTTAAGTGAGCTGGCTCAGATTTAGTTTCCGAGATACAGTGTGGAAACAGTAGAGTAACAAGGCCCTTGAGCCCACCAAGTCCTTGCCGATCAGCAAACCACAGACAGCACACATTGTCAGGATCGAACCTGGGACTGCGGTGCTGTAAGGCAGCAACTCTATGTCTGCGGCACCATGCCACAGTTGAGCTGACAGAACAGAAATTGTCCAGAGATTTATTGTTAATATTATCAGACATCAAGGAGTGTGGGTTAGGGCAAGAAAGTGGCAACAACGTGAAAGATCAGTTATGCTACTGAAAGACACAACGGGTGAATGGCCAGCTCACGTATCGTATGTTCAATGAGTGAAATTTCATAAATTTAAATTGGGTGGAAATTATTGGTACGTTAGACAGGATGGCATGTTATTGGTTATAGTGAAAAATAAACTTTTGACAAACTTTTGCTTTCATATCCATGTCTCTTTTGGGTCCATGCACTGAATAGTCATAAGTCAATGGATACTTGTCCTGTCAGTAACATCAAGAGAGGAGAAATAAATCGATAGTTACAATTGAAATTGAATTCAGTTTCTTGTGGTGGATGCGTACAGGAACAAAGCAGCACAAGATGCACAAATTCAGGCAGAGATGGTGGAACAGCAAAGCCCCCCCCCCCCCCCCCCCCCCCCCATCAAAGTGCATCAATTCAGTCTTCATTTATTACCAGAGTGCATCGGCCACAGTTGCACAGTGGACATGAGGGGTGGGCAAGTCTCTGTGGTGTAAAAATGTGTGAAGTGCAAGTGTATATACGCCCAGTTACATTAGCTTGTGCAAAAGCCAAGGAGGTCCAGCAACATTTTCTGAGCAGCAGCAGCCTGAACCTAACACACACAGGTACACAGATAACAAATACAGAACCAATCCCCATCTTCCCCCCATCATTGGATGGCATCAAACCTAAAGGGGATGTTTAATGGCGGAGAGATGGGGGTGGGAGGGGAGAAAAAGCTTCAGAAAAGAAATACATTCATCTCTACATTACAATCAATAGGTTTAAAAGAAATTCATACAGGGATTACTTGTGGGATAATGGTTGTAACCAATGTGGAGCATATAGGTGAAGTCAGTACTGGTCTTTCACAGATTCATGGGCAGGTTCCTGCCCTTATAACTGTTTGTAACCCAGCCAGAAATGTGGCTTCAAACCAAATTTGGAAATTATCTCTGCAGCCCAGAAATCCTTACCCCTAGTTCCCCAAATATTTGTTCTCTGGGGAGGACCTGTACTTCATTTTCCTTTATGGGGGAGTGTGATCTCCATTGATATCTCAATGAACGGGTGACATGTTATTGGTACAAGGCATCATCCTCATTCTCAATGTGGAGATACTTTTTATCCTTCATTAATAAATTTCAAGTTGGTGAACTCAAAAATACCAGGGTCACACGACAATGCCCAAGTTGTTAAGCTCCAATTCAGGGCGTAAAATATGTATTTCTAAAGCCATAATTAATAATAAATACACATACTAACAAAGAAACTACAATAGTTCCCTCAAATGCACTGAAATTAATCAGATAATTATTGACATGTTGTTAATCAATAGTTGATGACCATGAAACAAAAAAGACAAATTGCAAGTATTAAGACTTAGTATACTAGTATGTGGAGCACAATACAAACTGGTAAGATAGTAACCAAACTACTGGAAAGCCATAATCATAAATCCTAGGCAATTTCAAACAGGTCTGTGATATGCTCCAACGAGTTTTGTTTGTATTCCCTGCTTGTCCAAGTCCCTGGTTATACAAAACAAAGCAACATTGTCCTAATGATTGCTGCAAATCATTTTACGAGAGACCCAATTCAAAGACGGTAAATATTTCAGTTCCAGTCTTCCCAGGAAAGGCACAGTTCGGCTCAGTGCAGTGGGGTCAGGTTAGGCTCAGGATGTGCCAGTTCATAACTACTTTCTCTGGATTGGCGCTGGTATCTTTCCACTGCTCCAAAGCCATTCCCGTGCTGTTCCAACCGATCACCACCTAAAAAGAAAATAATTGAAAAGCAAATAAATCCCCGGTTAACTGACAACATCAACTTTAACGTGTTTTTTTTATTATTTTAAAGTTCTCAACAATCTGAGATCTGACCAAGATTCCTGACTGACATTGCTGTTAATTTATCACTCCATTGGATAATTGTCAGCAATTACAATTTACAGTTAAAAAAATTCAGGGATTGGAAATGGAGAAGTTGTGGAACCATGGTGTTGAACCATCATGGAAGGTGGCAACGTCACATTCATCCTCAATTCCAAATGTCCATGAAAACCTCCATTTCAACTGAAGGGGTAGGGTGTGCAAACAGCTGCCCGATCTCCATGCTTAAGAGCAATTGCCAGATGTTGGTATCCAAGTTACTTGTTAGTAACACTGAATGCTGATGGTGTCATCATTATTCCCTAAATCCATGCTAACATATGGGAGTGATGGAGGTGCTTCAAATGTGTTTTTTTTCTGTAAGAAGGGCACAGTACGACTACAACGGATACAAAGCACTGGAGTAACTCAGCAAGCCAGGCAACATCTCTAGAAAACATGGATAGGTGACGTTTCGGATAGAGATTCCTTCGGAAGGGTCTCGGCCTGAAATATCACCTGTCACCATGTTCTCCAAAGCTGCTGCCTGACCTGCAAGAGTTACTCCAGGACTTTGTGTTCTTTTGTGTATTATAGCCAGGTTCTACAGTTCCTTGAATGACTAGAATTGTGCAGCAATCAACTAATGAGGTAATGCATTCCCCAAAGATCACTCTTCCCCTTTTAAACACTGATCACTTGGGATCCGTGTATCAGACTTATTCTTCACTTTATGAAGAAATGGATAGCAAGACACAATGGTGGTGCTGCGCAATCCAACAATAATCCTTGTTATTTGGCACTTCCTTTAGTCAAAGATTACCCACTTCTATTTTGGTTGTAATGGTAATTGATGAGCCCTATGTGGAACAGTATCCTTTCACAATCTCAACATGAGTCACCCAACTGATCCTTCCCAAAGACTTTGGGGAACAATTCTTTAAATACCTTGGCTTTAAGGTATTGAGACTTGGGATTTAGTGCACAAAAAAGACAATTTGGGCCAACTGTTCTCTGCTAGTGTTTGCTATTCATACAAGGTTCGTCCTACCCCTTCCAGTCACTGTATCAACAATCAATAATACAGCAGGCCAACATTGTGGCTGCACTGAGCCTGAACACCACCATTCAGACTGCAGCCCACACAGTGCAAAGATCCCAACTTCGATCCAGATTACGGGTGCTGTCTATACTGAGTTTGTATGTTCTTCCCGTGACCGCGTGGGTTTCCTCCGAGATCTTCGGTTTCCTCCCACACTACAAAGATGTACAGGTTTGTAGGTTAATTGGCTTGGTAAATGTAAAAATTGTCCCCAGTGTGTGTAAGATAATGTTAATGTACAGCGATCACTAGTCGGTGTAGAATAGGTGTGCCAAACTATCTATTTCCACGCTGTATCTCTAACCTAAAGACATTTGGTCTCTGCTGCAGATAGCAATTGGGGACATACAATGGCAACAATTATCCCCAAGCTGTGCGGCATACATGACATGGCAGATCAATAAAGGGCATTCTTCCCAATTGCTATTGCACTCATTGAGAACTGCAAGGAGCAGCTACAACATTCACAGCCTTCTTGGATCTCAAAGGTCTTGACTCCATAAATTAGAGTTGCTGCCTTACAGTGAATGCAGCGCTGGAGACCCGGGTTCAATCCCGACTACGGGTGCTGTCTGTACGGAGTTTGTATGTTCTCCCCTGCGTGGGTTTCCTCCGAGATCTACTATTTCCTCCCACACTCCAAAGACGTACAGGTTTATAGGTAAATTGGCTTGGTAAATGTGAAAAAACAAATTTGTCCCTAGTGGGTGTAGGATAGTGTTAATGTACGTGAATCGCTAGTCGGCGCGGACCTGGTGGGCTGAAGGGCCTGTTTCCACGCTGTATCTCTAAACTAAAAAAAAAAATCGAGGAGGACAGTGGAGACTTCTTGTCAAATATGGCTGCCTGGAAAATCGCCATTTTACATCCTTTTCATGATGGAGTACAGGCTGTGATCCCAACGATTGGGCCCACAATCGACCAAATTGCTGAGTCACAGGTGCACCAATACCCGAGCTATTATCAGCACAATGCTGCTCCTAACCTTCAACGACCTTCTAGCTGAAGTATAGCTGAAGAGTCGTACAATAGCAACCCATGTTATCTGTGGCCCTTGTGATTTTAGAAACCTCTCCAAGGTCACCTCTCCCTTCACACCAGGGAAAGCAGACCCGGCCTATCCAGTCTCCCTTATAACTCAAACCCTCCAAACTCAGCAACATACTTGCAAATCCTTTCTTGCTTCATCACATTCCTTGCTATAGTTGGACAATCAGAAATACACGCAATAATCCAAGTGTGATCTCACCAATGTCTTGTACAGTTGTTAAACAATGCCCAAAATCCTGTACACTGGTCTGTCTGATGAAGGCAACATGCCAACCATTCTCTTCTTCACCCTGTTTACCTGCGTCACTACTTTGAAGGGAATATGCACAAGTTATGTACTCTAGTTCTTTGTTCTACAACACTCTCCTTGGTCCTGCTATTTACTGCTAATATACAGGTCAAATGGGAAATTGTTAAGCCCATATTGTCTCCAAAACCAAGGTCACCCCTCCTTCCATCATCAAGCTACAATATGGAGACCTTGTCTTTGTGCATGTTCAGAGGCCGGCGCCAAATCAGCATCAACTCATTCATTGAGGTGTACACTATCCTTATGCTCATCTTCAAAACTATACACCCCAGTTAACTCAATCACACTGCACAAAGCTGACCCCCAACTACACTGGTAATCTGCACAATGTTATCCATTCCCCCAAAGTTTAGGTGACATCTCTCAATGAAAGGAGGAAACAATGACCAATGACTGCAATATCTCTATTGTACCTGCACAGACTCAAACTATTTTAGCAGTAAGGTGATCAACAATTAAACTCAATACAAAGCTCTTGACCCTTTTCACTACAATCACCTCTCGCTTGATTGTTTTAGAGATATGAACTGCAGCAGACATCCCAGTGCTCTGGCCAATTTTCACCCAGAGAGTTGTGAATCTGTGGAATTCTCTGCCACAGAAGGTGGTGGAGGCCAATTCACTGGATGTTTTCAAGAGAGGGTTAGATATTGCTCTTTGGGCTAATCGAATCAAGGGATATGGGGAGAAAACAGGAGCTGGGTACTGATTTTGGATGGTCGAATGGCCTACTCCTGCACCCATTTCTATGTTTAATACCATCAATGCTTCCACTCCCAAATCCTTCATCTCAACCAAGCAGATCAAAGTTAGTGCCCACGTACAGGCCAACATTCCCAACAATGAGGCTTTAATAACATTAGGCCAACTCCAATGGGCTTGTATCTTCACTCAACGGGGAACAAAGCAGAAATTCCACACCAGATCATTGAAGCTAAGTCATTGGTAAAAGATGATCATGTGGGCAGAGGAAAATATTCAAGGCTTTTGCCAAAGCCTTCTCATGGGAATACCTGGCACTTGACCAGTCAAACTGCACCAGCACCATTTGGGATGTTATTGAGAACCAAGTCGATTTGGGCACACATCTGTGAAAAATTGTTTGCCACAGAAGGCTGTAGAGGCCAAGTCAGTGGATCCTTTTAAGGCAGAGATAGATAGATTCTTGATTGGTACAGGTGTCAGAGGTTATGGCAAGAAAGCAGGAGAATGGGGTTAGGAGGGAGAGATAGATCAGCCACGATTGTACGGCAGAGTAGACTTAATTGGCCAAATTCTATGCCTTTTCCTTATGACCTAATGATCAGTCCAACAAAGGGGAGATTTGGTGTATTAATATAAACAGCCTTTATTGGGTTTAAAAGTCTAAAGGGAGTTTCAGAGGACTTTGGTTGGCACATATTTGGAGTTTTGCATGCAGTGCTGGTCACCCCAATTACAGCAAGGATGTGGAAACTTTGGAAAGGTTGCAGAGGTGGTTTATTAGAACAATGCATCAACTAGGGGTATTAGTAACAGGGAGAGTCGGACAGCCTTGGATTGTTTCCTCTTGAACGCCGGAGGTTATAGGGCGACCTAACAGAAGGATATAAAATGATGACAGGTATAGATAGGGTAGACAGTCAGAACCTTTTCCCCCAGGATGAAAAGAAAACAATCAAATACTAGAGGGTATAGCTTTAAGGCGAGAGGAGGAAAGTTTAAAGGAGAGGTGCAAGGTTTTTTTTAAACAGAGGGTGGTGAGTGCCTGGGACAGTGCTGCCAGGGGATGGCAGTAAAGATATGATCGTGGCGTTTAAGAGACTTTTGGATATAAATATGAATATGCAGGGAATGGAAGGATAAGAATAAGATAGGATAGGAATTGGTCTTGGCATCATGTTCAGCACAGACATTGTGGGCCGAAGGGCCTGTTCTTGTGCCGTACCATGCTATGTTTGCTTGTTATCAGAGCCTAGATTAGTAACGTGTCACGGGTATTGACAGTTGAGAAAAGGCATTGTTTTATTTAGTAATGCAAGTCAGGTTTCGCTTGCAACTGGATTCAGACTCTTCACCTCTTCGCTTCAAGTTTTTTTGGAGGTTAGAAGCATTCTGCTTTAACTGATGGGGGAATCCCAGCACAGTCCTGGCAACGTGCTCAGTTAAAGCTTGGAAGAAAGCCCTTTGCAAAAAGAGGGAGGTGCAGGGGTGGGGTGGGACTATGCCGCAGGGCTGTGTTAGCAATATTCCTTCACCTGCACATCCTGAGCCAACATCCTCATTTATGACCATCCCAACCCCTATGTGTGCCATTTCCCGATGTCCCAAAAGGTCTGATCCACTGTCGTTAACTGGAGATAGACACAAAATGCCGGAATAACTCAGCGGGACAGGCATCATCTCTGGAGAGAAGGAGTGGGCGACGTTTCAGGGTCGAGACCCTTCATCAAACTGGATTAGTTGTTAAAATTGACCTCTGAGTAACATAAAAGGGCGGCACAGTGGTGCAGCGGTAGAGTTACCGCCTTACGCCACTAGAGACCCTGGTTCGATCGTAACTATGGCTGTTTGTCTGTATGGAATTTGTACGTTCTTCCTGTGACCTGCATGGGTTTTCTCCAAAAACTTCAGTTTCCTCCCACACTTCAAAGACATACAGGTCTGTAGGTTAATTGGCTTGGTAGAAATGTAAATTATCCCTAGTGTGTGTAGGATAGTGTTAATGTAAGGGGATCGCTGGTTGGTGTGTACTCAGTGGGCCGAAGAGCCTATTTCCACGCTGTATCTCTAATCTAAAAAACGAAATGACATCCCCTTTCTTGTCCCTCATCCCTCCCCCGCTAAAATAAGTCTTGTTCAAGTCTTTTTCTCCCCCCTTTTAATCTCTGATCCTCCAGATATTGAGGCTTCAGCAATCAACCTAGCAATACATTACTTGGTGCATTCAGAACCAATTCTGTATTTCAACCCCTTGCAGGCTTATTTGGGTAGTAATCCGAGAGAGCTCAGCCGACAAAGACTTATTTGACTTCCGAGAGGAAAATCAACTTTGGAAACCCAAGCACAAATAGTCTAACGTGTACAAGTGAATGTGATATGGCTGACATTGGTCACTTTTCTGTGAGAGAGGATTTTGGACTCAGCGCAGCAATTGATGACCCACTTGACTGGGCTACCCACCCATTTAATTGAAACCTTCATGAAGAATATCTTTGTGGTTAAGCAAAAATGACTGGAGGGAAAGTTATATAATATGAAAGTATTTAAATGATGACCTCACAAAGGGTGTAATTATTGCAATGCACAATGGAAACAATCAACTTGAAGCAAAACTGATCCCACTAGAATCGGGCGATTTGCCAATTATGGCTGCCCCACCCTTTCAAGCTTATCGACAGAGTTAATTTGTCAGCTAATCATAACAAACACAATTCAGGAATCACCAGGCAAAGAACACAGTCATAAATTTAACTTTCATCTTCCCCAAGCCCCCATCTGGTGAAGGGTTGGTATGTCCACGTGCAGGAAATAGATCACGGGAGTATAAAGAAGCTGGGGCTACATAATAAAACTTGACTTGATATGTGCATATGCACCAACAGTATGAACAAGCAGCAAGATTGCAATTAAAGACAACAAAAGGTTACTGTGCTCTTCCACAGAGCTAGCACCCAAAGTCTCAGCTCCTACAAAGTTTGTGGCTTTGGAAAGCAAAACCGGATATTTAGTTTCAGTTTGGTTTAGTATAGAGATACAGCGTGGAAACAGGCCCTTCGACCCACTGAGTTGGCGCCGACCTGCCGTCCCCACACTAACACCATCCTACACACTAGGGACAATGTTACGTTTATACCAAGCCAATTAACTTACAAACCTGTACGTCTTTGGAGTGTGGGAGGAAGTCGAAGATATCGGAGAAAATCATCGCAGGATATGGGGAGAACGTACAAACTCCGTACAGACAGTACCATAGTCAGGATCGAACCCGGGTCTCTGGCGCTGTAAGGCAGTAACTCTCCCGATTTGCCACCCCATTTAGATTTTATTTAAACCCATGGGTTGGTTTTAGGATGGCAGATTGTTGTCTTATCATCTGGCTATACACTGTAAATGGCTCGATTGTAATCATGTATTGTCTTTCCACTGACTGGTTAGCACGCAACAAATGCTTCTCACTGTACTTCTGAGCACGTGACAATAAACTAAACTTGCCATTTGTTAACTCCATTTTTTCAGCAACTGGCTACTCTTAGAGACCCAAGTGTCATTTTGAAGTCAATGTTTTAGATTTTCTGCCTTTGGCCAGTTGCATTTATTGGGCGACATGTCATGGGTCAACTTGTCCAAGGTATCATACACTGTAAAACTGGCCTTCAATCTTTATCCCCCAGGGTGGAAATGTCCGACACTAGAGGACATAGCTAGCTATAAGGCGAGAGGTGGAATGTTTAATGGTGATGCGTGAGGCAAGTTTAGAAACACTGCGCCACCTCAGTTGCCCACGATTATCTTGGCAACCCAAGATAAAATTTAGGGCCAACTTAAAATAACTATATTTGAGCTTCTTTGTCATTGGAACGTAGAACTGTACGGGAACAGGCTCTTCAGCCCACAACATCTGTGTCGAAGGTGATGCCAAGTTAAACCAATTTCCTCTGCTTGCCAGATCCATAATCGCACCATACCTTTCATATCAATGCGCCCATCTAAAATCCTTTTAAACACCACCATATCTGCTTGCAGGACCAATACCACTCCCCCTCCCCGCCCGCAGAATGCCCCAGGCACCCAATGCTCTCTGTAAAAAGATTTGCTCTGCACATTCTGTTAACTTTCACCCTTCTGACCTTAAAGCTGTGTCCTCTAGTCTTTGACATTCCGCCTGGGAAAAGGTTCTGACTGTCTACCTTATCTATGTCCCTCTCATGATTCTACACACGTCTATCAGGTCTCCCCTCAACCTCCAATGCCCCAGAACAAACAATCCAAGTCTGTCCAATCTCTCCTGGTAGGCAATACCTTCTAATCCAGGCCGCATTCCAGTAAATCTCTTCTGTACCCTCTCTAAAGCCTCAACGTCCTGCCTGTAAGGGGGCAACCAGAACTGCACACAATACTCCAGATGCAGCCCGACCTTAGATATTCCCAGCCGTATAGAAGCCGTGTTGACTTACCTGGCCCAAGTGTTGTTTTCTTCTGACTGAACTCTTGCTGTAGAGTTTCAGGGTGAAGCTGACTCTATGGAGATCGAACTCATTTTGAACGACATGGAACAGAAATGTTTCCCCCCACTTCACCTGGCCATTCACAGATTTCAGAGGGCGTGTCTTCTTTTTGTCAAACAGTCCGTCCCTCGACTCCATCATTATCTTCACGTAGAATGCTGCATGGGGGAAGCACATACTTAGAAAGATACAAACTCGTCTGCTGTCTTTTCCAATACTACACAGAATCCTGCACCAACACTGGCTCTGAACTGCATGGACTTCATAGAAACATAGAAAATAAGTGCAGGAGTAGGCCATTCGTTCCTTCGAGCCTGCACCGCCATTCGATATGATCATGGCTGATCATCCAACTCAGTATCCCATCCCTGCTTTCTCTCCATACCCCCTGATCCCATTAGCCACAAGGGCCACATCTAACTCCCTCTTAAATATAGCCAATGAACTGGCCTCAACTATCTTCTGTGGCAGAGAATTCCACAGATTCACCACTCTCTGTGTGAAAAATGATTTTCTCATCTCGGTCCTAAAAGACTTCCGTCTTATCCTTAAACTGTGACCCCTAGTTCTGGACTTCCCCAACATCGGGAACAATCTTCCTGCATCTAGCATTGCATAAAAACCACAAACTGTTGACCTGTGATTCTGGTGAACCTCAAAGACAACATCAATTCCCAGAATTGAGAAGGTACAATCAAGCAACTTAAATCAGTTCCATCTTAGTTAACCATTTTTCAGTTTAGTTTAGAGATGCAGCACAGAAACAGGCCCTTCAGCCCACCGGGTCCGCGCCGACCAGCGATCCCCGCACAGTAATACTATCCCACACGTACTGGGGACAATTTTACAATTATACCAAGCCAGTTAGCATTCACGCCTGTACATCTTTATAGTGGGGGAGGAAACCGGAGCTCCCGGAGAGAACCCACGCAGGTCACGTACAAACTCCGTACAGACAAGCACCCAAAGTCAGGATCGAACTCTAAGGCAGCAACTCACTCTTGCGTCACTGTGCCTCCCTAATAATTATGTTGGAGTTATTTTCCAAATAACCTACTGGCAACTTAGAGAGATATTCCTCCAGATTCGATCAAATGCTGCTGATGTTTGGGAACCGCACCCCACTCCTGGAGCATACGATGCTCAATGTCAGAATACAATTGGGAAAACGGTGCCAATTTACCGATACCAAACGTTCAGGGCTTAACACAGGAGTGTTAGCATCAGCTTTCCAAACAGTGCCAGCATTTCCCTTCAAGAGTCCCACATTGTTGGATGGAATTGCCAGCCTTTCCCTTAAAATTTAGCCCGGTCTTTTTGCTATCCCCTTCTTCCTAGAAACACCTTGTGTGAGATGACTGCAGCAGCAGTTTGCTGAAAATACATTGCACATTGATCAAAAATGTGCTAAATCATACACAATTGCACGGTGAATCTAAAAGCCTTCAAGCATTTACACTGTACCTGTTGTCGGGCACTAACCTATTGGGATCACAAAATGCTCTGCGGGAAGTATAGACATGCTTACAAGGATCAAGGCACATGCTATACAGTCAAATATAATCCCACTATTTAATGAGGAAATGGAGACAGGGCAATATACTCTAGTTTGTCTGACAACGGTGCCAAGAATAAATGAGGGAATAGATTATTAAAGAGACAAAATAAAATAAGATTAGGCAGAGTCAACATGCCTTTTATGAAATAAATATCATGTTTGAACAAACATTTGAATTTTGAACTGGTTACTAAGAGAAAAGAAGGCTGCAGAGGCCTAGTCAATGGATATTTTTAAGGCGGAGATTGACAGATTTGTGATTAGTTTAATTTAGAGATACAGTGCGGAAACAGGCCCTTTCGGCCCACTGGGTCCGCGCCGACCAGTGATCCCCGCACATTAACACTATCCTATACCCACTCAGTACATTTGTTTTTTACATTTACCAAGCCAATTAACCTACATACCTGTGTATCTTTGGAGTGTGGGAGGAAACCGAAGATCTCGGAGAAAATCCACAAAGGTTACGGGGAACATGTACAAACTCCGTCCAGACAGCACCCTTAGTCAGGATCGAACCCGGGTCTCCGGCGCTGCATTCGCTGTAAGGCAGCAATTCTACCGCTGCGCCACCGTATCAGGGTGTCAGGGGTTTAGGTCATAAGTGTTAGGAGCAGAATTAGGCCATTCGGCCCATCTTATCTACTTCACCATTCAATCATGGCTGATCTATCTCTCCCTCCTAACCCCATTCTTCTATCTTCTCCCCATAAACTTTGACACCCGTACTGGGGAAAAGGCAGGAAAATGGGGCTGAGGGGGAAAGATAGATCAGCCATGATTGAATGGCGGAGTAGACTCGATGGGCCGAATGGCCTAATTCAGCTCCTATGACATATGAACATGAATAGATGAGGGGGAACCAGTATATCGGGTGCATTTGGATTTTCAGAAGCCCTTTGATGGTGTTGTACAAGCAATCATTAAACAAAATTGGACTGCATGGCGGTAACATATTGATGCAGATTGAGGAATCATTAAATGCACCAAAAGCAGACTTTGAATAAACGTATTAGGATAGGTTTGAAAGGCTGTGACATCAAGGGAGTGGTAGGGATATGTGCTGGGGTCACTGCAGTAAACAATCTATTCAAGTGATTAGAAAGACGGGATCAACTGCTTATGTTTCCTGATACCAAGCTGACAGTAATGTGGAGGAAGGAACTCCAGCTGCTGGCTATACCAAGCGGTATCTGGAGAGAAGGAATGGGTGACATTTTGGGTCGAGACCCTTCTTCAGACTGAGAATCATGGGAAAGGGAAACAAGAGATGTAGACGGTGATGTAGAGATATAGAACAAATGAATGAAAGATGCAAAAAGGTAACGATGATAAAGGAATCAGGCCATTGTTAGCTGTTTGCTAGGCGAGAACGAGAAGCTGGTGCAACTTGGGTAGGGGAGGAATGGAGAGAGAGGAAATGCAGGGGTTACTTGAGTTAGAGAAATCAAACTCACACCACTGTAAGCTGCCCAAACGAAATATGGGATGCTGATCCTCCAATTTGTGTTTAGCCTCACTGACAATGGAGGAGGCCTAGATGTGAAGAGGATGCAGAGGGGCCTGGAGATGATAATAGGCATCTATTGATGATGATGATAAACACTGACTGCATAATGACTGCATCTGCAATCCATCATGTACAGGTCTGGTCACTCTCCCCAAGAAAGGCAAACAAACGGTTCTCTCACCAGATGATAATAAATGAATGCAGGAGGCCACGGCAAGTACAATACAATGTGGAAAATGAGAGGTCATCCACTTTGATGGAAAGATAATAGAAAAGGTAGAACATGTTTGAAATGGTGGGAGGTTGAATGGTGTGGTGTACAGATGATGTGCTTGTTGAAAGTCAACATTCAGATATTAGGAAGGCATACATTATGTTGACCTATACTCTTGTACTCAAATCTCCCTGCAGTAGAGACACTCTGCCCTTGGATGACTGCATCTGGAATCCATCATGTGCAGATCTGCTCACTCTGCCCAAGGCAGGCAGCTGCATAGCTAGAGTGCAGTCCTGATCTTTAAATTGGACGCCAATGTATGTCCTGCACTAAATGTTGTGCCCTTTATCCTTTATCTGTGCCGGCTTGTACTTGTGACAATAAACCAAACTAAAACCAGAGGGAATTCCGCAAAGGTTCTCCAGACTGCTTCCTGCAATGGTAGATTTGCCACTCCAGGAGAGCTTAGAAGACTGAGGGCTTCTTAAAAAAACAAAACACAAGGGTGGTGGTAGCATGGAATGAGCAGTTGTGACAGTTAGTATCACAATGCTTAAGAAACATTTAGTCAGGTATATGGATAGGTTTAGAGGGATATGGGTCAAATGCGGACAGGTGGAACAGGTGTAGATGGGATAGGTTGGTTAGCGTAAACTGGGCTGAAGGGCTGTTTCCATGCATGTATTACACCATGAGACACAGGATAGACAATTCAGCATGAGTCATGGCAAATTATTATGGGCAACGGAAATGGCAAAGAGTTGAATGGTGTAGCGGGTCCTTCTTCACTAAGGAATGGAGGACAGAGGATCTAAGGGGGTAGAGGAACAGAAATAAATTTTCATTAGGCAAGAAATAGTATGGGTAGGCAAATGGGACTGAAGGATGATAAATCCCCTGGACCTGATCGTTGCATCCCAGGGTCCTCAGGGAGGTGGCTCTAGAAATAGTGGACGCATTGGTGATCATTTTCCAATGTTCAATAGATTCAGGATCAGTTCCTGTAGATTGGAGGGTAGCTAATGTTATCCCACTTTTCAAGAAAGGAACGAGAGAGAAAACGGGGAATTACAGACCAGTTAGCCTGACTTCGGTGGTGGGAAAGATGATGGAGTCAATTATTAAAGAGGTAATAATGGGGCATTTGGATAGCAGTAAAAGGATTAGTCCAAGTCAACATGGATTTATGAAAGGGAAATCATGCTTGGCTAACCTTCTGGAATTTTTTGAGGATGCAACGTAAAATGGATGAAGGGGTGTCAGTGGATGTAGTGTATCTAGACTTTCAGAAAGCCTTTGATAAGGTCCCGCAAGGCAAAAAGAGCAAGGGGGCAGGTAGGGTGTTATGGATATCTTGGCAGACCGGCAAAGAGTAGGGTGAACGGGGTCCTTTTCAGAATGGGGCAGGGCGAGTGGAGTGCCGCAAGGCTCGGTGTTGGCGTCCTTGCAACTGTTTTACCATATATATTAATGATTTAGAAGAGGGAATTAGGAGCAACATTAGCAAGTTAGTGGATGACAAACCCACAATACCTGACTAAATGACACAAACTGTGAAGAGGATGATAGGAGTTTGCAGGGTGATCTGGACAGGTTGAGTGAGTGGGCAGATGCAGTATAATATAGATAAATGTGAGGTTATCCACTTTGTATAGGGCTCTGGTGAGACCACATCTGGAGTATTGTGTACAGTTTTGGTCTCCTAATTTGAGGAAGAACATCTTTGTGATTGAGCAGTGCAGTGTAGGTTTACGAGATTGATCCCTGGGATGGCGGGACTGTCATATGAGGAAAGGTTGAAAAGACTAGGCTTGTATTCACTGTAGTTTAGAAGGATGAGGGGGAACTTATAGAAACATATAAAATTATAAATGGACTGGACAAGCTAGATGCAGGAAAAATGTTCCCAATGTTGGGCGAGTCCAGAACCAGGGGCCACAGTCTAAGAATAAAGGGGAGGTCATTTAAGACTGAGGTGAGAAAAAACTTTTTCACCCAGAGAGTTATGAATTTATGGAATTCCCTGCCACTGAGGGCAGTGGAAGCCAAGTCACTGGATGGAGTTAAGAGAGAGTTAGATAGAGCTCTAGGGGCTGGTGGAGTCAAGGGATATGGGGAGAAGGCAGGCACTGGTTATTGATAGGGGACGATCAGCCATGATCACAATGAATGGCGGTGCTGGCTCGAAGAGCCGAATGTCCTCCTCCTGCACCTATTTTCTATGTTTCTGCATCTTTCAGTCAAATGTACAGGAATATGAGGACATCTCATTAAATATAAAAAATTCTGCAGATCGTGGCTGGGGTAGGGGCAGGTAACAGTTGGGGTGGTCTTTCACGGGAGAGTGGAGAAGAAATGTCTTCACCTAAATGGGGGTGGATATTTGGAATTCTCCACCCCACTACAGCTGTGAAGGCGCAGTTGCTGAGCGTAGTATAGACGGACACTGATAGGTATTTTTTTAGACAGAGCGATCAAATGACATGGGTATCAGTGCAGGAAGTTAAAGGTAGACAAAAATGCTGGAGAAACTCAGCGGGTGCAGCAGCATCTATGAAGCGAAGGAAATAGGCAATGCTTCGGGCCGAAATCCTTCTTCCGAAACGTTGCCCATTTCATTTGCTCCATAAATGCTGCTGCACCCGCTGAGTTTCTCCAGCATTTTTGTCTACCTTCGATTTTCCAGCATCTGCAGTTCCTTCTTAAGCATGGAAGTTAACGTTTTTAAAAAAAGCAGAGTCTTACTGAATAGTGGAGCGGGCATGAGAGCCAGAATGACTGCTCCCAATTCTATTTCCAAAAAGTTGCATTCGAACTAGCTCTGCTCAATATGTAGCATTTGGATGGGCACTTGAATCACCAAGGCATAGGAGGCTCAGAAGATAGACATAAAGTGCTGGAGTAATGCAGCGGGTCAGACAGTTGACTGAAGGATCCCGACCCAAAAAGTCACCCATCCTTTATTACCGGAGATGATGCCTGACCCGCTAAGTTATTCCAACACTTAGTGTCCATCTTCAGTGTAAACTAGCATCTGCGGTTCCTTTCTACACATAGGAAGGAGGCTATGGATTTGATGCTGCTAAATAGGAAATAGTTATGGTCAACATGGGCACAGTGGTCCGAAGGGCTTGCTTCTGTGCAGTTTGACTAATAAAGGTCACTTAAGTGGAATACACGTTCCACAAGTGTATTGCTATGTTTAAGTTTTGCTGGCAATCAATCCTCCTAATCCCTTGCAACTTTGTCACCTTCCCAGATCCCTGCCACCCACTCACATTCATTAATCCTTCTTCATACTGACTTGATGGGAAACATTGCACTCGAGGCGCTTACCATCAAGGCTAATAGGTCCCACCCTGTGGCCTCACCCACTAATTTGTCTGAAATGTTCTCTATGCCCATGCCACATTCCATCCCACCACCTGTCCACCCGTATATCTTGGGTGGCGTAGCGGCAGAGTTGTTGCGATACAGGCCAGAGACGCAGGTTTCGATCCCGACTATGGGTGCTGTCTGTATGGAGTTTGTACGTTCTCCCCATGACCCGCGTGGGTTCCCCCCCCCCCAGGTGCTCTGGTTTCCTCCCACACTCCAAAGGTTTGTAGGCACATTCGCTTGGTAAAATGTTAAATTGTACGCAAGATCGTGCTAGTGTACGGGGATCGTTGGTCGGTGTGGAATCGGCGGGCTGAAGGGCCTGTGACCGCCTTTTATCTCCAAACTGAATTAAACCTTCAAACTACTCCACTATCACCATTTTCGGTATTCCTGAGAGCAAACAAACACCTACTTTGTGTCAAAGGACTCGAGGAACTTGGCAGATTCTGCACCTCCAGTATTTGCAGCTGGACCCGTTTGCTGACAGCTTGGAAACAAGTTCCCACATGGAGTACAGCATGGGAGACCTGCCAGGATATACAGAAAAAGAAAACAATTTATACACCAGCAGGCGATAACATGGAACACAAGAAAAAGGTTACGATTCAGTTCTCATTTTTCATCGTACAATATGTTGGCCAATCTTGTCAATCCAAGGACAAGCTTCCACTTCAATTTTATGTATTGAAGTACTTAGTTTAGAGTTCAGAGATACACCGTGTAAACGGGCCACCCAGTCCACGTCGGCCATCGATCAGCCATTCTGTTATCCCACTTTCTCATCCACTCCCCACACACACACACACACACACACGAGGTGCAGTTTTACAGAGGCCAATTAACCTGCAGACCTGCACGTCTTTGGGATGTGGGAGGAGACCGGAACACGTTCACAGGGAGAACATGCAAACTCTGCGCAGACAGAGTCCAACAGAACCTGAGAGGTATGGAACCTGACAGGCCCATCAACCCAACTCTTCCATGCTGACCAAGTGCCTTACTGAGCTTGTCCCATTTGCCTACATTTGTCCCACCTTAACTAGGATAAATTAACTTCCCTGGTGCTCAAATTATTTAGGTTTAGGTTCAAGAACATAGAACAGTATAGCACAGAAATAGGCCCTTCGGCCCACAATGTTTGTGCTGGCCAGAATGCCTGGTCAAACTGCCTCTCATCTGCCTATACATGATCCATCTTCCTCTATTCCCTGCACTTCCATGTGCCTATCTAAAAGTCTCTTAAACACCACTATTGCATCTGCCTCCACCATCACCCCTGGCAAAGCGTTCCAGGCCCTCATTACTCTTTGCAAAAATAACTGCTTCGCACATTTCTCATCTTATAGTTGTGCATTCTAGTGTTGGACATTTTTACCCTGGGGGGAAAAGGTTCTAACTGTCCACCCCATCTATGACTCTCATCATTTTATATACTTCTATCAGGTTTCTCCTCAACCTCCGGAGTACCAGAGAAACCAATCCAAGTCAATCCAACTGCCCCCTGTAGCTCAAACTCTAAAATCCAGGCAACATTCTGGCAAACCTCCTCTGCACCCTCTCCAAATCCTCCACATCTTTCCTGGAATGGGACTACCAGAACTGCACACAATACTCCAAACACTTCAGTAAATCAGACGGAGAGAATGATTAACTCTGAATAATTACTATCAGTAGCTGCTTACACAAGACAGTTTGAAAATAAATCTTTTAAAACCACAGTAGTTTTAGTTCCCAGTCTCCTCAGCTAACTGGCTTTGCAAGTTTACAGACCGTGACAAAGTACTAATTCCCATTCACCTCCTTCGATGCCAGGAACATCGCTGCTGTATGAACATGAAAGGGGCAATTAAATAACTTGCATGAAAACCAGTTTAAAAAAAACTACATGCAAACTTGGCTCAGACTAGATGGTGTTAGACATGGTTTGGTAGTAGGCTGCACGTTTTTTCTTATTTAGTGCGTGGGGGGTTCAAGTCTCCAGACATGAAGACAATCATTTAGGTTGATCTCTCATTGCAGCTGAGAGAATGGGCCACTGTCAGATGCATCATCTTTCTGATGAGTTTGAGTTTATTTTATTGTCCTTTTAAAGGACATTATTGCCATAGAGGGAGTGCAGAGACGGTTCACCAGACTGATTCCTGGGATGTCAGGACTGTCTTATGAAGAAAGACTGGATAGACTTGGTTTATACTCTCTAGAATTTAGAAGATTGAGAGGGGATCTTATAGAAACTTACAAAATTCTTAAGGGGTTGGACAGGCTAGATGCAGGAAGATTGTTCCCGATGTTAGGGAAGTCCAGGACAAGGGGTCACAGCTTAAGGATAAAGGGGAAAATCCTTTAAAACCGAGATGAGAAGAACTTTTTTCACCCAGAGAGTGGTGAATCTCTGGAACTCTCTGCCACAGAGGGTGGTTGAGGCCAGTTCATTGGCTATATTTAAGAGGGAGTTAGATGTGGCCCTTGTGGCTAAGGGGATCAGGGGGTATGGAGAGAAGGCAGGTATGGGATACTGAGTTGGATGATCAGCCATGATCATATTGAATGGCGGTGCAGGCTCGAAGGGCCGAATGGCCTACTCCTGCACCTAATTTCTATGTTTCTATGTCATGTGTACAGTGCGAAGCTGCACAGTGATGAGATCAAAGAGATGCAAAGCCACACATTTTGGGAGACAAATTAAAGCAAGACAGGACATTCACAGTGAAAGTCGTGGGGAGCACTATAAGCTAAGAGGCCTAGGTGTACAAGTACATACAGGATGGTGACGAAGGCATAAGGCACATTTGGCTTCTTTGAGTAGAAGAGTTGGGTCATCATGTTGTATCTGTAAGAGTTATTGGTGAGATCGCATGTGGAACCACATGTGCACTTCTGGTTGTGATGCTGTAGGATGGATGTGATTAAGCTGGCAAGGGTGCATGAGTTCAAGGAGCAGAATTAGGTGATTTGGCCCATCAAGGGCTAGATGCAGCAGTAGAGTTGCTGCCTTACAGCACTTGCAGCGCCAGAGACCCGGGTTTGATCCTGACTACGGGTGCTGTCTGTATGGAGTTTGTACATTCTCCTCGTGACCTGCTTGGGTTTTCTCCGAGATCTTCAGTTTCCTCCCGCACTTCAAAGACGTACAGGTATGTAGGTTAATTAGTTTGGTGTATGTGTAAATTGTCCCTAGTGTGTAGGAATAGTGTTAATGTGCGGGAATAGCTGGTTGGTGCGGACTGGGTGGGCCCAAGGGCATATTTCCGCATTGTTTCTCTAAACTAAACTAAAATCTACTCCGCCATTCAATCACGGCTGATCTATCTTTCCCTCTCAACCCCATTCTCCTGCCTTCTCCCCATAGCCAGGGAAGATTAACAACACTGTTGCCAGCACTTGAGTAACTCGATTAACTGGAAAGGGTCGATTTTTTGTTCTTTAGAGGGAAGGAGACCAACAAGTGACCATAGAGGTTTCTAAAAGCATGTGGGTCACAGACAAGATGAATGGTCACAGTCTATTTTCCAGGTTAAAGGAGCCCAAAATTAGAGCGCATAGGTTTATGGCGAGAAGATAAAAGATGTTATGGGGATCAGAAGGGCAAGATTTTCAGCACAAGGGGTGGTGTGCAGACGCGATGAGCGGCCAGAGAAAGTAGTAGAGGTGGGTTTAAACTCAACCTTTAAAAGACTTTTTGAACAGGTACCAGGATAGGAAAAGTTTTGATAATTCGATAACATTTCGATCTCCCTATTCAAGGAAGAATATAATTACATTGGAGGTGTTGCAGAGAAGGCTCAGAGGGTTGACTCCTACAATAAAGTTGACTTGTGAAGAAAGGTTTTCTCCGGGTGTTCCGATTTCCTCCCACATTCCAACGACATTGTAGGTTAATTGGCTTCCGCGAAATAAAATTGTAAAGTGTCCCTAGTGTGTGTGTGTGTGTGTGTGTGTGTGTGTGTGTGTGTGTGTGTGTGTGTGTGTGTGTGTGTGTGTGTGTGTGTGTGTGTGTGTGTGTGTGTGTGTGTGTGTGTGTGTGTGTGTGTGTGTGTGTGTGTGTGTAGGATAGTGCTAGTGTGCTAGTGGGCTCCGTGAACCGAAGGGCCCCGTTTCTGTGCGCCACACCTCTATAATCAAACCATTAAACAGGTAAACTCACCGGGTTCTTTGACGGTGGATTAATACTCAGCCAGAGGTCAGACTCCACATTGCTCAGTTCTCTGAGCGACATCGCACATTCCCCAATGATCCTCTTACGGGGCAGCTGAGTGGCCACTCTGATCACCAGGCCGTGTGTTTGAAGAATGGGCAGTTTGATATTGAACACAAAGGTTTCCATGAATATCAAAACCTGAAAAAGCAGAGGCAAAGCAGCGAGTTAATCTCTCACCAACAAGCCGTGACATTTCCCCAAGTACATCACACAGTGCAGATATCGTGCTTTGATACACAGGGCAACATAGCATAAGGGTTCAGTGGCTTTGAATCCTGAGGAAGAAACGGAGCGCTGGAGCAGCTCAGCAGTTTGTTGGCACAGTGGTACATAGAAACGTAGAAAATAGGTGCAGGAGTAGGCCATTCGGCCCTTCGAGCCTGCACCGCCATTCAATATGATCATGGCTGATCATGCAACTCAGTATCCTATACCTGCCTTCTCTCCATACCCCCTGATCCCTTTAGCCATCTAACTCCCTCTTAAATATAGCCAATGAACTGGCCTCAACTACGTTCTGTACAGATGCTACCTTTCAGCTAATGGATCGCTGGAGACCCGGGTTCGATCCCGACTATGGGTGCTGTCTGTACGGAGTTTGTACGTTCTCTCCGTGACCTGCGTGGGTTTTCTCCGAGATCTTCGGTTTCCTCCCCTGCTCCAAAGACGTCCAGGTTTGTAGGTTAATTGGCTTGGTAAATGTAAAAATTGTCCCTAGCGTGTGTGGGATAGTGTTAATATGCGGGGATCGCTGGTCAGCGTGGACTTGGTGGGCCGAAGGGCCAGTTTCCGCGCTGTATCTCTAGAAACAAAAAAAAAAAAAAGCATCCCAGGACATGGATGCGCGGCAGTTCAGATCGGGGGCTTTCTTCGGAATGTTTGTGGGTGGGGAGGGTGAAGAAAGCTGGAAGAGAGGGGGGGGGGGGAAAAGGACAAAGCCTGGCAAGTAATAGGTCAACATTGGTGAGGAAGATTATTCGATAGGCAAATGGCTGGATGAAGAAAAGACAAAGTGCGAGACAAAAGGATTGAAGTTGCAAATTGTGAAGCTGGAGGAACGAATGTAGGTAGGAGGGGAGGGGAGAAATAGATGCAAGTTCAGGTGGGACACAGGGGTTGGGTGGGGGGGGGGGGGGGTTGGGGCGGGATGAAAGTAATTCAATAAAGTTGAATTTGAAAACCTGGCATTGGTAAAGGTGATCGCGAAACTATTGGATTGCTGTGAAGTCCAGCAAGATAACCAAACGCTTTGGTGAATGAGGCCGTCCATTCCAATACCAATCTAAGTGACACCAGTCCCACAGCACTGTGGTAGATTTAGAACATAAAACAGTACAACACAAGAACAGGCCTCTCGGCCCACGGTGTTGCACGGGGAGCACAAGTTATTAAATCTGCTACAACTAAGCAAGCAATTGTGGTTTAGTTTAGAGACACAGCATGGAAACAGTTCCTTTGGCCCACCAAGTCCACGCCGACCACCGATTCACACTAGTTATGTTATCCCACTTTCTCACCCACTCGCGACACACTAGGAGCAATTTACTAAGGTCAATTAACCTACAAACCCGCACGTCTTTTGAACGTGGGAGGAAATCGGAGCGCACGGGGGAAACCCACTGTGTCACAGGGAGAACGTGCAGATTCCACACGGACAGCACCCGAGGTCAAGATGTAATCTGGGTCTCTTGTGCTATGAGGTAGCAGCTCTACCAGCTGTGTCCCTGTGCCGCAGTGCTGTTATTTTCTTCTTTCAAAAAAATTAAATGCATGTAAAAAAAGATCACGCTAGTCACTGGATAGTAAGTTAACAGTCGTAACCATGGAACAATGAGGATTTATGTTCGCTCATTTGGCAAAAGAAATACACTTGCCCGAGACAATTGTCTGTACAAACTTAATCATCTCTTCGCTCGTTAATATTTTACTCCACCTAAAGTGCAAGGGACATTAAGCACAGAAACAGAACAAACAGTTGATCTCATCGCCATGTGAAGCAACTAATCCACTCCCTACTCATTTTTCAATATTTGTCTTGAAACCAGCAATTCCAGAGGTCATGTTAATCTTTGAAATGGTGTCCTGATAGTGTGTACACTCAAAATCGAGTTAAAAAAAAAAAATACAGCATGGAAACAGGCCTTTCAGCCCATGCCAACTATTGATCACTTGTTCACACGAGTTCCATGTTATGCCATTTTCTCATCCAGTCCTTACACATGAGGGGCAATTTACAGAGGCCAATTAACCTACAAACCCCGCACGTCTTTGAGATGTGGGAGGTAACCGGAGCACCTGGAAAAAACTCATAGAGTACAGAGAGTACGTGCAAACTCCACACAGACAGCACCAGAGGTTAGGATTGACCCAGGCCTCATGTGTTGTGAGACAGCAGCTCTACCACAGCTGTGCCACATTCACATCTACAGAAATAATATTAGTGCTTTGAATTAATTGAGATGAATTATTCAATTATTCTTCAAATTATGAATGTTCAATTTCTTTCTTTTGGTGGCGATTCATATTCAATTCAGATTAGTCTTCTAAGCACTGTCCCATGTAGGAAGGAACTTCAGATGCTGGTTTACACCGAAGAGACACAAAAAGCTGGAGTTACTCTGCAGAACAGGCAGCATTTCTGGAAGAAAAGAATAGGGGACATTTCGGGTCGAGACCCTTCTTCAGACTGAGAGTCAGGGGAGAGGGTACGCAAAAAGCTGGAGTAACTCAGCGGGTCAGGCAACAACTCTGCACATCCAACAGGTATCATCCCCACTGTGAAATCCTGATCTCGAATCCCAGATTGCTCATGGGGCGAATGCAAAGATGATGGTACACTACAAGGCAACCCTCCACTGATCACAATGAGTAAAGCAAACTTAAATGAGGAATTAAACCCCTGATCCTTTTGATCTGCATGATACACTGTGTGCTCAGCTTTTGAAGAAAGTCAGACTGTTAAACTTTCCTGAAAGTTGCAAATTCCGCAAGGATGTATTTGGTGTCAAAATTGGTCGAGTGGAGAATAGGTCCGGATTTTTGTAGAGATGGTAACTTACCCTCAAACAGCATGGTTACAATGAAGCCCACAGCTCTTAGTTCATCCACAGAACCATTCCCAGGACATGGGACCCAGTATCTATCTCATGTACAACATCATGAGAAGTTTAGATCAGGTAGACACACAGAGTTTCTTGCCCAGATTAGGGGAAATAGAGGACCAGAGAGCATTGGTTTAAGGTGACAGGGAATTTTTTTTATGGGAAGACGAGGGGTAACTTTCTCACACAAAGGGTGGTGGGTGTATGGAACGAGTTGCCAGAGGAGGTAGTTAAGACAGGGGCTATTGCAATGTTTAAGCAGCAATTAGACGGGTACATGGATAGCACAGGGTTAGAGGGATTTGGGCCAATGCAGGCAAGTGGAACTAGTGTACATGGGACATGCTGGTTGGTGTGGGCAAGCTGGGCCGATGGGCCCGCTTCCATGCTGTAAAACTCTGACTACGACTCTCACCATTAGCATCACACATAGCCCCAGTAGCCATGTACATTGTTCACTGGTATCCTATTCCCTGGACCAGGGACCCCGTTCCCACTCTCCATCAGCCCTATAGCCACCTCACAAGCCCCACTCACTGGGCTGGACACGTGACCCACCTCCACACAATCCCCCACTCCCTGGTCAAGGACCCTTTGACACTTCATCAGTCCAAACCTCTTAACCAAAGGTCCCATTTCCACCCTTCATCAACCCTACATCCATTGTCCATTAACTCCATTCCGTGAAGCAATCGGGGTCAATTTAGTATTGCTGGGTGGGGAACCACGCTGACATAAGTAATAATAATAATTAATAATTGCAGTTGTTCCAGTGTCAGGTTCATGATTAGTTAGAAATGTTGTCAAAGAATACTTACTGTGTTACCGTCTTTCATAGAAGACTTGAAATGCACAGGTTTTGGTAATGTTAACGTTCCCTTAAGATACACCTGAACCTTCTCTGTAGGCTTGTAGTGCAGATACAAATCCTTAATCTGTTAAAGGGGATACAATAATTAACAATTTGTTCAATGTCTGCCCATGATATCTAAAAATACACACATGATATATTCCCTTTAAAGTAGGTCATAGCTGAAAGGTTTTTGCACTGTTTATGTTGTTCCATTTGAAGGACTGTATGATTTGTATTGCACAACAACTATATCACATGTATAAATTCATTTGCAGGATAAATAAATGACTCTAAAAATGTAATTATAGTGGCCTTGTCAAACATAAGGGTTAGCACTACATGCTACGAATCCCAGTTGTGGAGACACTGGTATCGTTGTCTCTTTGTAGGACATTGATCATTCTTTTAATCTGGATTTTTAACGTATTGTGTTTTTTTTTGTTTTAAAAAATATATAATTTATGATGCTTTTATAAGTGATATACTAAGATTTTATATGTACTTTATGATATTTTTTTAATATGCAATGCATTTTTTAATATAATGTTGCCACTTGTTTGGACCTCGAGTCCGTAAAAAAGTTTATTATTATTATTATTATTATTATTTAGCATGGAGGCCACGTCTATTTTCTCTGTAGTGAAGGAGGTTGAGGAGTGAACTTACAAGAGGTACACAAAATCTTGAGGGGCACTGATAAGGTGAATGGTCGCAGTTCATTCTCCCCAGGATAGGGGAGACTAAAACTAGAGGGCAAAGACAAAGCGAGGGGAAAAGAACAAATGGGAACGGAGAGACAACGTTTCCTACACCGAAGGTAGTGGGCACATGGAATGAGCTACAAGGGAAAGCTGCAGAGGTGGGTACAATTACAATGTTTAAAGCCACATTTGGACAGCTACATGGAGATAAGAGGTTTAAAGGGATATGGGCAAAACACAGGAACATGGGAATAGCCCAGATAAACATATCGGTCAGCATGGACGAGTTAGGCCAAAGGGTCTGTTTCTATGTGCATGATGAAACTGCAGATGCTGGTTTCAACCGAAGATGGACACAAAAAGCTGGAGTAACTCAGCGGGACAGGCAGTATCCCTGAAGAGAAGGAATGGGTGACGTTTCGGGTGTGAAGAAGGGTCTCAACCCGAAAAACGTCACCCATTCCTTCTCTTCAGGGATACTGCCTGTCCCGCTGAGTTACTCCAGCTTTTTGGGTCTGTTTCTATGCTGTACAGGTCTATAAAAAGTAGGCAACGTCTGGCTGTGTTGGTGACCTTGTTAGTTTATTGAGGAAGCATTATGGTGATACATCGTGGACAGTGCAATGATTCTTATTAAACCCTGAACAGTACAGCAACAGTATATTCTGTTGTCACCATTATACATTATCAGCGGCGTAGGTGGCTGCTATTTGTATACATTGTGTATGCTAGCAAAGAATTTCACTGTGCCTAGTCACATGTGACAATAAAGTATTCTTATTCCTAACTCTTTTTTTTGTAAATAACAAGGAACCGAGTTAGGCAAGTTAGCGCGTGTTCCTCAGCAAATTAATTCACAAGACGCTACCATGGGTTGTTTCAGAATCACATGCATTTGACCCCATTTCTTCAGGTTTAATAAACAAGCATCATGAACAGAGGAGAACAGACTGACCTGTACCACAGTGATCCAGATTTGTTCCACGTCTGCTCTGTAACTCAGCTTCAAATTGAGTTTTCCAAATTCATCAGGGTATCCATCTGGCGAAAGATATCAATTTAAAAGAGAGAGTTAGAGTTAGATTTAATTCTTAGGGCTAAAGCAATCAAGGGATATGGGAGAAAAAGCAGGAATGGGGTACTGATTTTAGATGATCAGCCGTGATCATATTGAACGGTGGTGCTGGCTCAAAGGGCCAAATGGCCTTCTCCTGCAACAATTGGCCATGTTTCAAAAAACAGGTTTATATTCAGAAATCCACCGTGCATCAAAGCACTCAAGACAAGGAAACTTTACTATTCTACTCTCTCCCTTGGTATTTATTTCACGAGTCCATTTGGGGGGAAGACCAGCATTTATTGGCCATCCCCAAGAGGCCTGGAACTCAGGAGATAGTTAAACTTCAACTATATTGCTGTGTCAACCAAAGGCAGGCAGAGCAACGATGGCAAATGTCCTCTTCTACAGGAAATCAGACCAGACTTTACAATAATTTCATTTATAATATTGAAGTTTGTTGCATATGGATTATCAACTGGAAATAGTCTTGCCTTTGTTCGAATTTAATTCTTTCAAGGTAATCTAGGGCCAGAGAGTTAGCATTTTGTTTAGTTCAGGTTAGAGAGACAGTACGGAAACACCGAGTCCCGCACCAACCAGCGATCCCTGCACATTAACACTACCCTACACACACTAGAGCCAATTTTTTACATTTATAACAAGCCAATTAAAAAGCCCTGTACATTTTTAAACTGTGGGAGGACACCGAAGATCTGGGAGGAAATCCACGCGATCACGGGGAGAACATACAAACTCCAAACACACAGCACATGTAGTCGGGACCGGACCCGGGTCTCTGGCGCTGTAAGCGCTGCAAGGCAGCAACCCTACCACTGCTCCACCGTGTTGTTGGAGTAGTCATACCATCAAATAAAGGTCACCATCATCACCACCAGGTGTCAGAGGTTATGGGGAGAAGGCAGGAGAATGGGGTTAGGAGGGAGGGTTAGATCAGCCATAATTGAATGGCAGAGTAAACTTGATGGGCCAAATGGCCTAATTCCACACCTATTCGTTATGACCTTATCAGAAACAGTTTCTGGGCAATCTAGGGTGCGATGGTTTTGTGGAGCCCAAGATGGGCAAACTATGTTGAGATAAATGTCACCCATGATCCAATTGAGCTTCCTTGAGGAACTGAGCAACTCCTTCCTTTGCAAGTAATTTCCTTAAACCCCTCATCCACCCACCAAGGTGGTTATAATGCATGACACACTAGGAGGCTAATCAGTCCATTACGCCCATGCCTCCTTAAAAGAGTAGAATGTTGACCTTCATTGACACTGAATTTCCACACTTTAGTTTCTCTTCAAAGCAGTTGGGCAAGTAAAACAGGTAACAATAGGACACGGCTTGTGGACACAGCATCTTTCAATAGCCTTGATCCACCAAGGTATTTCTGAGACAGAGCTTGAACATCCATTCTTAAGAATATTATTGCTATGTTCCAGTTTAGACTTTGGAGATACAGCGTGGAAACAGGCCCTTCGTGCCACTAACTCTGCGCCGACCAGCGATCCCACCGTACACCAGCACTATCCTACACACTTGGGACAGATTATAATTTTACTGATGCCAATTAACCTACACACCTGTACGTCTTTGGAGTGGGGGAGGAAACCGGAGAAAACTCATGTGACCATAGGGAGAATGTACAAACTTCTTACACACAGCACCCGTAGTCAGGATCAAGCCCAGGTGTCAGGCGCTACAAGGCAGCAGCTCTACCACCATGCTGCCCAAACCTACAAACCTGAAGCAAGTAACTTAACAACCTCGTTTGCCCCTTCAAGGAAGTCGAGGGGAGTGAGGGTATCATTTTTAACCAAACCTGATTAAATGTAGAAAAAACAGAAGAGGAGGTTTAACCTTAACTCTTCCCACACACTATTCTTGCTCTGTCAGTTTAGTTACAATCCATTCAAATGACTCAGATGTTGAGCAGCAGCACTAATCATCCGCCACTCCTTTCAAAAATCAAATAGGAACAAGTGCCATGAGTTTATCCACTTTGTTTTAAATATTCCAGGTAAATTAAAAATAAATTGGATAGTTATATGGATGGGAAGGGAATGGAGGGTTATGGTCTGAGCGCAGGTATCTGGGACTAGGGGAGATTATGTGTTTGGCACGGACTAGAAGGGTCGAGATGGCCTGTTTCCGTGCTGTAATTGTTATATGGTTATATGGTTATATGGTTATCCACCCATGGTGTTAGGAGGCAGTCAACATCAAAATACAGTCTGAGGACCAATGAGCATGAAACTGTTGCCAGCCGGGATCAATGTGGGAAAACATGATGTCTGGAGCCAGCTATTCTGTTTATATAGATAAGCACTGGTTCCCTACGCACAGGGCACATATAAGAAGCAAGTGTTTGAACTCTTACTGGTGTAAAACAGTGACAGCCATACAAGGGGAATAACATGGGCAAAACTCCTTAGACACACAGTCATTTCCAGCAAAATAATAGTCAGAGACATACAGTGTGGAAACAGGTCCTTCCATCCAACTTACCCAGGCCGGCCAGCATGCCCCATCTACACTAGTCCCACCCATCTGGGTTTGCCCCATATCCCTCTAAACCTATCCTATTCATGTACTGGTCCAAACATTAGGGCAGTCATGGTGGCGCAGCGGTAGAGTTGCTGCCTTACAGTGAATGCAGCACCAGAGACCCGGGTTCGATCCTGACTACGGGTGCTATCCATATGGAGTTTTGTACATTCTCCCCGTTCCTACGTGGGTTTTCTCCAAGACCTTCGATTTCCTCCCACGCTCGAAAGACGTACAGGTTTGTAGGTTAATTGGCTTGGTAAATGTTAAAAAATAAAAAACTTATCTCTAGTGTTATAGTGTTTATGTGCGGGGATCGCTGATCGGCGTGGACCCGATGGGTCAAAGGTCCTGTTTCTGCGCTGTATTTCTAAACTAAACATCGCGATAGTACCTGCCTCAACTACCTCCTCTGGCAGCTCGTTCCACATACATACCACCCTCTGTGTAAAAGAAAGTTGCTCCTCGGGTTCCTATTAAATGTTTCCCCTTAAACCAACGTCCTCTGGTTCTTGATTACCCTACTCTGGGTTAAAGATTGTGCATTCACCCTATCAATTCCCCTCACGATCTTATTCACTTCCATAAAATCATCCCTCATCCTTCTGCCCTCCAAGGGAAAAAGTTATTCAGTTTCATTGAAGTTCTCCTCAAAACAAGCAGAGATGCGCTCATTCCCAAAGTAATTGCTCACCTAGACTGCGGGTGCTTCCTAAAGAATCCCGCAAAGAAGATGCAGTGCTGTTTAGACTGGATGTCGAACTGAATCTCTGTGGGGAGAAAGGAAAAAAAGTCACATTTATTTAGAGTTAAGTGTGGAATAGCAAGAGGCAATTCATCTCCAAGTCTGAAGCGAAAAGTCCGTGGAAGAATGCAGTTCATTTGCATACAGTCTCCATTGTAGACAATAACACTGTGGTCATAGGCCACAACAAGAGGATGTCACCCAGAGATGTCACTTATTCTTTTTTTGGAAGAAGGGTTTAGACTCAAAACATCATCTATTCCTTTTGGAAGAAGGAAGAATGGATCGACTGGCCTTATATTCACTGGGATTTAGAAGCATGAGAGGGGATCTTATAGAAACATATACTTTCTTACGGGATTGGATGCAGGAAAAATGGTCCCGATGATGGGGAAGTCCAGAACCAGGGGTCACAGTTAAAGAATAAGGGGTAGGCCATTTAGGACTGAGATGAGGAAAAACTTTTTCACCCGGCGAGTTGTGAATCTGTGGAATTCTCTGCCACAGAAGGCAGTGAAGGCCAATTCTCTGGATGTTTTCAAGAGAGAGTTAGGTATAGCTCTTAGGGCTAACGGAATCAAGAGATATGGGAAGAAAGCAGGAACAGGGTAATGATTTTGGATGATCAGCCATGATAATATTGAATGGCAGTGCTAGCTCGAAGGGCCTGTACCTATTTTCAATGTTTCTATGTCCCAACCCAAAACGTCACCCATTGCTTTCTTGAAGAAGGGTCTTGACCCAAAACGCCACCCATTCCTTTTCTACGGAGATACTGCTGACCCGCTGAGTTACTCCAGATTTTTGTGTCTAGATCACTTGGTGGAGCTGGGCGTAGGAGCATTTAAAAAATATCTTTAAAAAGGTCATCATTGCAAACCAGACAATTTAAAAAATTGTTGAAGAACTAAAGCATAAGGCAGGCAACAAAAAAAACTATTTCAACAAAAATGCACAAGAGATGCGTGCAAAGCCACAATTTACAAAGCTTGTGTGGAAAATGCAAAACAAGGTACTCCACGTATATAACACCCTTCATGACCTCTGCATATCTCCAGCGGGCTTTATAGACAAGGGATGACCTTCTGAAGTGTACATTCATGAGACTGCAGAGGCTGGAATCTGGACCATACGAAAAAAACAACTGTGAGGCAGGTGAGGCAGCAGCTGAGGAGGCAGAGGGATGGTCGGCGTTTCAGGCCGAGATCCTGCAATCTCCTATTTCATAGTGTCCAAATAATGGATGTTTCTAATCCAAACTTCATGCCAATGCTCTGGTTAAAATGAGACTACAAATCGAAACAAAGTCTCCACAACATGATGTGGAAGAGCGAGTACCATCGTTAATGAGAGCGATTCATGCAAATCAAAAGGTCAGAACCATAAATTTCAATCATCAGAGGCTTCATGCCGTCTCCAAACACCACACCCTGTGCTCTCTGGAATGCAAAGCAAGTCTCAGCTGATCAAAATACTGGAGGAACACAGCAGGCCAGGCAGCATCTGTGCAGGCAAAAGTTTCAATGTTTTGGTCAGGTTTGGCTGAAGGGCCCCCGAAAAGAAAAGTTCAGTAAAAAAAACAAACAATAATAGTGCAATAATAACAATAATAGTCTATGTAGTTCAGAGCTTATTTGAGGCTGTAGTGTTTAAGGACTGGAAGACTGTTCTCTTTCCTCCACAGATTGGTTTTTGGCTCAAGATCTCAGCATCTGCAGTTTCCTTGGCCGATTAAATCATTCTTGATTAGCTACCTTCATTCAGTTTGATTAGTTTACATTGAAGTAAAAATGGACAATGATTATTTGTGAATCCCCTCCTCTCACCGAGCCTCACAATGTCCCTCCCAATTCCCCACTGTAGTGTGTTGGGTTATTGTCTACAAACCTCTCCTCCCTCCTCTCTCCTCCATGAACCGTAACTATCCAGGCAGTTTGAGGGTCAATCACTTTGTGGGTCTGGAATCACTTTGCGTTTTATAACTACTCAATGCCTTCACAGTTACTAGTAATTCCACTCTTTTCGTAAGTTATAGGAGAAGAATTAGGCCATATGGCCCATCAAGTCTACTCCACCATTCAATCATGGCTGCTCTATCTTTCCCTCTCAACCCCATTCTCCTGACTTCTCCCCATAACCTCACAAATCTGTCACTCTCCGCCTTAAAAAAACACAAATAACTTGGCCACCACAGCCTTCTGTGACAATTAATTCCACAGATTCAACATCAACAACCCAGAATGTTGCCTGGGTTTCAGCAACTAAGTTACAGAGAAAGGTTGAACCTTTATTCTTTGGAGCGCAGGTTAAACTTGATAGAGGTCTTTAAAATGATGAGAGGGATAGACAGAGTTGACGTGGATAAGCTTTTCTGATGTAGGGAAGATTCAAACAAGGGGACATGACTTGAGAATTAAGGGACAGAAGTTTAGGGGTAACATGAGGGGGAACTTCTTTACTCAGAGAGTGGTGGCTGTGGGAATGAGCTTCCATGAAGGTGGTGGAAGGTTCGTTTTTATCATTTAAAAATAAATTGGATAGTTATATGGACGGGAAAGGATGGAGGGTTATGGTCTGAGCGCAGGTATATGGGACTAGGGGAAAATACGTGTTCGGCACGGACTAGAAGGGTCGAGATGGCCTGTTTCCGTGCTGTAATTGTTATATGGTTATATCTTCTGACCATAGAAACTTCTCATCTCCTTTCTGAAGATACGTCCTTTTATTCAGAGGCTTTTCATTTTCCAGAATTTACTTAATTATTTGAATTTAAATTCAATGCTCACAGAGATTGGTATTGAAGTTGCAAAGACCTTGAAGACTGGATCCCCAGTCCAGAGATATCAGCACACTCCTGGTAACATCAAGCCAACTTGCTCTCAAACTTGCTTTAGGATTGGATTGCAGAGAATGGTGGACATGGAGGCTATCATTTAGATCCAGAGCCAAACTAAATAAGCTTGGACATTTTAATGTCCACTGGTTCCATTTGGTTTTTAAAAGAAATAAACATTGCTCAATCTACAAGGAGTAGTCGGGGAGCAGTTAATCCCAATAGCAACTGGTTATTCTGCAGGGAAAAGATTTATTGAATCAGTGTGGTGAATCACCCAGGGAAACAATGGATTGAACTCCTCCCTTATTCTAGGTAAACATCAATTGAAACCGTGTCAAATCACTGCCGTTTAAATAAAGAAAGAGCAGACATAGCAATATAGCCTGAGGAGTAGCCATATGCAAAGTTGTCAAGCTGGAAAGGGTACAGGGAAGATTTAAGAGGAATGTTGCCAGGACTAGAGGGTCAGAGCTACAGGCAGAGGTTGAGTAGGCTGGGATTCTATTGCTTGGAGGACAGGAGGATGAGGGATGATGTTATAGAGGTGTATAAGATCATGAGAGGAAAAGATCGGATAGATGCACAGAGTGTCTTGACCAGTGTAGGTGAATCGAGGACCAGAGGACATAAATTGGTGAAGGGGAAAAGATTTAATAGGAGGGATAACTTTTTCATACAAAGGGTGGTGGGTGTATGGAACTAACTGCCAGAGGAGGTAGTTGAGTCAGGGACTATCCCAACATTTAAGAAACAGTTAGGCAGGTACATGGATAGGACAGGTTTGGAGGGATATGGACCAAGCGCAGGCAGGTGGGACGTGTAGCTGGGACATATTGGCCGGTGTGGGCAAGTGGGGCAAGGGCTTGTTTCCACACTGTATCACTCTATGACTATGAGGCAATTTTTTTTAAGCTTAAATTTTTCAATGAGCTCAGTAAAGTTCTCATTTCTGAAGCATGAACAGAGGCAAACACATCCGCTGACCTTCATCAGTCAGAGGGTATTGAGTATAAACGTTGGGGCATTATGTTATAAATGTACGAGATGTTGGTGGGGCCACATTTGGTGTACTGTGTTCAGTTTTGGTCACTCTGCTATAGGAAGGACACCATTAAGCTGGAAAGAATGCAGAGAAGATTTACAAGCATGTTACCAGGACTCGAGGGCCTGAGATGTAGGGAAAGATTGGGCGAGTTAGGACTTTATTTCTTGGAATAAAGGAGGCTGAAGGTGATCTTATAGAGATGTATAAAATCACGAGGGGAATAGATAGGGTGGATATGCAGAGTCTTTTACCAAGGGAAGGGGAATGAAGAACTAGAGGACATACGTTTAAGATGAGAGGGTCAAGATGAAATAGGAACCCCAGGGGTAACTTTTTTCACTCTGAGGGTGGTGGGTATATGGTACAAGCTGCTAGAGGTATAACAGCATTTAAAAAGGCACCTGGACAGGTTTATGGATCGACAAAAGGTTTAGAGGGATATGGGCCAAATGCAGGCAAAAGTGACTTGTTTAGGTGGTACATCTTGGTTGGCATGGATGAGTCGGGCTGAAGGGCCTGTTTCCTTGCTGTGTGACCATGGCTCTACCACTGGGCCCCGCTGCTCTACAACTCTCTCCAGAGCCCTTCCAATTACTCTGTAAGTCCTGCCCCGGTTTGACTTACTGAAAGCATCATCTCACATTTGTCAGAGTTAAATTATTTCTGCCATTTCTTGTCTCACTTCCCCAGTTAATCCGGATTCTTTTTTTAAAACTTAAATAGTCTTCCTCAATGTCCACGATACCACCAATATTCACGGCACCTGCAAATTTACTATTGTCATCTATGAAAAATGGACCCAGTACTGGTCACAGGCCTCCAATCCCCCCAAAAAATCAACACTCTACTACAAAGCTCCTGGCACCAGGTCAATTTTGAACCCAATTGTCTAGCACATCCTGGATTCCCGGAGATCCAGCCTTCCTGCACAACCTACCATGCTAGACACTGTCCAACGCCTTGTTAAAGTCCTCCACCCTGTCCTCGTTAAACCACTTAGTAACCTCTTCTAAAAAACCCCTATAAAAATGGTGAGATGAAACTTCCCATGCGCAAAAGCAGGCCGACTGTCCTCAATCATCCCTCATCTATGCAAAAGCTGGTATATCCTGTCCCTCTAAATTCCCTCCAGTAAATTGCCCACCACTGATGTCAGGTTCACCGGCCTTAGTTCACCGGGATATCTTTGCTCCCCTTCCCAAACACAGATACATCATAAGCTACCCTCTAATCTTCCAGAAGTTCACCTGCGGCCAAAAAGGATGGGAATACCTCTGTCATGGCGAAAGCAATATCTTCCTTAGAATCGCACAATGTCTAAAGTTACACTTAGTCAGGTCAAGGGGATTTATCCACCTTAGTTTAATCAACACATCATGACTCATTTCCCTTAATTACTTTGCTTCCAAGACTTTTGTCTCAGTAAATACAGATATGTATTTGTTTAGTATCTCCTGCCACTCAACACATAGTTGACTGTATTGATCCTCGAGGCCTACTTTCTCCCTTGATACCTTTTGCTCTTAACATATTTTTAGAATCTCTTAGGATTTTTCTTCATCTTCTCTACCAGAAGAATCTCTTTTGCCCCCTTGATTTCCCCCTTAACTGCACTGCCACATTTCTTGTATTTCTGAAGCAATTTATTTGATCCCAGTTGCCGAAACTTTGGATTGACACAAAAAGCTGGAGTACCTCAGCAGGTCAGGCAGCATCTCTTGAGAAAAGGAATAGGTGACGCTTCGGGTCGAGACCTTTCATCAGGATTATATCTTGGTTAGGCCCCCCATTTCCGTGACGAGCACCCAATGTCACTTGTCAAACAGAGCTCCCTAAACAGCATCTTCTAATCGACCTCTGGAAGATCCTATCCAATACCTTCAAGATTGCCCTTGTCCCAATTTTGGACTTTAACTTATGGAGGGAAAAATAAATGTATGACTGGTCCACAACTATTTTAAAAATGATAGAATTATGGTCACTGGACCCAAAAACATTTGCAAGTACCGATCCTATTTTGTTCCATAACTGGTCCCATCCTTTTACATAAACAGGGATTGCCAGATTCTTGATTAGTGAGGGTGTCGAGAGTTATAGGGAGAAGGCAGGGAATTGGGGCCAAGAGGTAAAGATAGGTCAGCCAGAGAATGAATGGCATCGTGGACTTGATGGGCGGAATGGCCTAATTCTGCACCTAGAACTTATGAACACTTCCTTTAAAAATTAACATAAGCTGAAGTGGGTTGTATTGATCTCCCTCAACAGCCTCAAATTCCACTCCAAAAATCAGAAAACAACAATGCTACTTGAACTTTGAGCGGAGTATTGAGGGAGTGCTGAACTGAGTCATCTTTCCATTATATTGTTAAATTGAAATCAAAGAACTTGCCCGTCTAGCTTGATAAACTGTTAAATTAAAATAGTCCACTTTCAGAGGGGTGCAGAAACAAATCCCACAGTACTCTAATAGAGAGTCATGAGGTTCTCCCCAACACTCTGGTCAACATCCATCCTTTCCACCAATACCACCAAAAGCTGGTTAGCGGCTTAATCCCAATTTGTGGAAATGTGATCACAAAGTTAGCTGATGTCTGGGAATATTCTCGGGATGGGAGCACCCTGCCGTGAGGATTGCAATGGATCAAGGAGAGGGTGGCCATATTGGCGGAAGATATGCTTTAAAATTGTGCATCATTTGATATACCAAACTCATCTCACTTAAACTCGCCACTAATTTACAGGGAATTTTCCAGGGAGATTTTTCAACTCCATTCAGCACCAAAACTTAGGTTTAAACAGAAATCCATAAATGCTCATGGGGTCCAATTGTTGCATTGATGCAAATCCTATTTTTGAAGCATTTGGTCATATACTAGAAGCCTGTATTTGTGTTTACACCAACTGAGGAGCTTACTGGCTATTACAGTGAAGGGTAACAAAGCACCACCACCAGTAGAGCCAGCACCTCACAACACCAGGGACCCCAGGTTCAATCCTGACCTCTGGTGCTGTCTGTGGAGTTGGTACACTCTCCCCATGACCATATGGATCTCATTTTGCCAAATGGGGGGGGGGGGGGAGAATGAGGGTCGATATGAAGTTTGTGAGTCAAAGGACTTGTTTCTGTGCTGCATTTCTTTATGACTGACTCTGCAGCATATGTGCAAAGCATCAAATCTTTGCAGACCATACAGTGGAGCAAAATGGAGATGTTTGGTTAAGTTTCCGCAGGCTTCCTGGCCACGTTGCAGTAGATTAAACAAATGAAATTATAACTACCCTTCGCTTTCTGCACTTTACTGCAGAAATTACTGTGAACTAATAGTTGCCTCACTCACATTATTTCCTCTTGTTAAATAGACTTTGCTTGATGTATGAGATAAACTATTTGCCAGAGGTGGTATGAATAATGCACTCCACCTCCAAGTCACTTGCTTTTGTCAAAAGGTATGCTGCTCTTGAAAACAAAGTTGTAATTCCCAGAAAAAAAAAGTACCTGTTCAAAGCTTGTGGGGGGAGGGGGGGATATTCAGTTGCTCAGTGGGCAGGTTTTCAAGGTACCGTTTAGTTTAGAGATACAGTGTGGAAACAGGCCCTTCAGCCCACCTAGTCCATGTCAACAAAGGTAGATAAAAATGCAATAGGAGACGTTTTCGGTCGAGACCTTTCTCCAGTCTGAAGAAGGGTTTCGACCTGAAATGTTACCTATTCCTTCACTCCATAGATGCTGCTTCACCCGCTGAGTTTCTCCAGTATTTTTGTCTACCTTCGATTTTTCCAGCATCTGCAGTTCTTTCTTAAACACAATCCATGCCAACCATCGATCGCCCGTATGCTAGCTCTACGTTATCCCACTTTTGCATCCTACACACTAGGGGCAATTTACAGACGCCCATTAACCTACAAACCTGTACGTCTTTGGAGTGCGAGAGGAAACCGGAGCACCTGGAGAAAACCCAGTTGGTCAGAGAGAGAACGTACAAACAATGCACAGACAGCACCCGTGGTCAGGATCGAACCTGGATCTCCAGCGCTGTGAGAGGCAGCAACTCTACTGCTGAGCCACTGTGTCGCCCCTATTATTTGCACACTGCTAACCTTTTTGCACAGTAGCACTCATCTGAGGCCTGAAAAGCAGCACAGTTCTTCTCTACTAGCAACAGAAGATTTGAACCAGGTTGTCAAGACCAGTTGCTGAACTCCGAAGTAGACACTTACTTGTGTCCGCTGGGGTGACGATAGGTCCAACATGGAACTGCTTAAACCTTGTGCGTTAATCTGTTGTGGACTTCTCAATTCCCATGCTGAAACAAGAGGAGCATATTTACTTTTGAAAAACAAGATAACCATATTGTGTAATGATCATAAGATCTCACAGATATTGGCAACTGCCCGAGTGGTTGTCAAACATATTTGATCTCTTGAAGAAAACTGCTGGACATGATTGAGTTTTAGCGTTTAGAGATTCAGCGTGGAAACAGGCCCTTCAGCCCACGGAGTCTGTGCTGGCCAGCGATCCCCAACACGTGCACTATCCAACGCACTAGGGACAACTTACAATCTTTACCGAAGCCAATTAGCCATCAAACCTGTACGTCCTTGGACTGTGGGAGGAAACTGGAGCACCCGGGGAAAACCCACGCGGTCACGGGGAGACGGTACAAACTCCGCAAAGACAGCACCCGTAGTCAGGATTGAACCCAGGTCTCTGGCGCTGTAAGGCAGCAACTCAATCACTGTGCCACCCTTAATGAAGAGATGACAATCTGAAACGCCCCAAACATTGGCACTAACACCATCGAAGTGTAACTTTTGACTACAGGCCAGCTGAGATGCATAGATTGCATTTCTCATGAACTAACTTTGGAAATGTGATGAATGAAAATTATTAGATTCAATCAACTTTGCATCTGTTTAGTCATATGTACCACCAGTGGTATTTGTGGAAAGGACTCTGTCGGCTGAAATGCCTGTTTAACGCTCTACCTCTAAACTCTAAAACTAAATCATGTCCAGCACTTTTCTTCAAGAGATCAAATATGTTTTAAGACCACACTGACCAATTACTGACCACTAAGATCATCGCTGCTCGGCAAATTAAACACTTCCACTCTTTTGAACTGCCTTTGACACTGCAAAATCATCTATTTCACCCACTCACTTGGGCCAGTTGGCTTGGGGGTTATTAGTGGAGAAACACAGAACTGCAGACGCAGGTTTAAAAACAAAAAAGACAAAATGCTGGAATAACTCAGACAGCTTCTCCAATCAATTTGAAGAAGTGTCTTGGCCTGAAACGTTAGCAATCCATGTTCTCTGGAGATGCTGCCTGACCCTCTGAGTTACTCCAGCACTTTATGCCTCTTTAGGGAAACAAGATGTTTGAGATGCTTGGAAAGAACTTGCAAATAGGTTTCAGTCAAAATGCACAGCACTGAAAAAAAATCCAATTTGGCTGAACTGACTTTGGGTGCAATGGTCAAGGAGAAAGAGGAAAGAAAGCACGAGGAAACAGGGAAATAAAGTGAGGAGCTGAAAAAAGTGCAAGATTAGAGACAAAAGTTTCCTCATGTGCGTTTAGCTCTTTAGAACTTAGCACCACTCACAACCTATCCACATTCCCTGTTCCCCAAATGTGCTTTCAGTCAATGAGCCATTGCCATTACAGAGAAATAACAGCAAATTGATCACATTGCTTTTTCTCGATACCAAAGGGCCAAATCATGTGTTTTGGTCATATCAGTTGAGAGATAAATATTGGTTAGGACACCTGGTAAATGTCTTAACATTTGTCAAATAATTCTGCAGTATTAAGGGAACAGGTTTGTCCAATGAAGACAGACACAAAAAGCTGGAGTAACTCAGTGGGACAGGCAGCACCTCTGGAGAGAAGGAATGGGTGACGGTTCGGGCCGAGAACCTTCTTCAGACAGGTTTGTTCAATATCTGAGCAAGAAGGAAGCCAACATCTTTAACAAGATCTTTCAGTCCCTTGGTGTTGCATTAAAAATACAATTTATTAAATACCTCAAGATTCCACATTCCCATTTTCCCTTACAACATAGGTTTTTGGTCGTTTGAGATTTGAATCCTGTCTGAATCAGCCAACTGAAAGATTTTTTTCCACAATTACTCTAATGTATTGCAAATGAGGCTTTGTGTCTGATATTGCTTTTGTGTTTTGCATTTTTTGGTAGGTTTCGATCAATGTACTGCAGTCTGGGCCAAACCTGCTGAATAACAACTTTGTGGGTAACATCAAACAATAGCGCATTGCTCTCTAGCATGTGTACATTCTCCAAGCCTATGTTGAGCCAACAATGTCTCCTTCCAGCTCAAAACAAATGAAGAATATATACAAAGTGTTGGAGTAACTTAGCGGGTTAGGCAGCATCCCTGGAGAACATGGATAGGTGACGTTTCAGGTCAGTAGCCTTCTTCAGACAGTAACAGGAAGATATTTGCTTACATTTTGAGTAACTTAGGAAATCCTCGTTATTGCAACTGTGACCATTACAAACCAGCAATGCTCAAAGGATCTCCCCCAGTTCTCTTCACTATTGTAAAGTTGTCCCTGGTGTGTAGGATAGTGTTAGCGTCGGCACGGACTCAATGGGGTGAAGGGCCTGTTTCCTAAAGCTAAAGTAAAAATAAACCCCAAAGTCCAGTGCTGGCTTTAGCCATCAATGGCATCTTCTACCACGATGAGACATCAGATCACTGAGCCCGTCAAGATTTACAACAGCCCCATTATATAAATGGGAAGAGATCAGTTAATCGACCTTTTCACTGGATCTTTTCTCATCTTTTTGCACTTCCATGTTTTTTTTTTAAATAGCTGAATGTCAATGACTGTCATAGGCAACAAAGTGCAAAGTTTCTGTAGCCAGCGGAACAAAAAACAAATCTATCTTCCCTTTGAGGGATATGAGCCAAATTGAAGCAAATGGGACCAAGCCCAGTGCCAACTTGTTGTGCTGAAGGCCCATTTCCATGTTGAATAACATTGATTGTCGCTGCCCAGACAATCTCCTCTGAACCCCCTTCTGCTACAGTTCTGTTTAATCTCACTTCATTGTCCATTTGGTATGTACTCTCAAGGCATAACTCTCCATTACACTAAACCATGCCATTGTTTAAAACTACATTATCACCTTCTGTACCTATTCACCAAAATCACGAGGGGAATAAATCGGGTAGATGCACAGAGTCTTTTGCTCAGAGTAGGGGAATCGAGGACCAAAATGACATAGGTTCAAGGTGAAGGGGAGAAGATTTATTAAGAATCTGAGGGATCACACAAAGGGTGGTGGGTTTATGGAACAAGCTGCCTGAAGAGGTAGTTGAGGCTGGGACGATCCCAATGTTTAAGAAACAGTTAGACAGGTACATGGATAGGACAAGTTTGCCGGGATATGGACCAAACGCAGGAAGGTGGGTCTAGTGTCGCTGGGACATGGCCAGTGCGGGCAAGTTGGGCTGAAGGGCCTGTTTCCACACTGCATCACTCTATGACTCTAATTCAGACGTATTCCTTACCTGATCCATAGGGACTGACCGGGTTCCCCTTGGGTAGTACATGTCTACCAGTTCCTAGACCAATGGGAGTGATCATGTAATTGGGATTGTAGACATCATCAATATCTGGCACATGATGCAAACCTTTGGACAGCTCCAGTTTTCTTTCAACATATTGAGCCCTTGGGAGACCTATCATTGCAAATAAATAAGCATTAGTAAAAGGCATCTACTCAAGCTGTATCCATGAATCACCTTGACACAACTGAAAGATTTATTTGGAAGAAGCCTCTTGTTCCATCAGGCCTCCACAATGATAGAGCTTCCTCAATCATGGTTTAAAGTTCCTATTTCTATGTTTAAAACGACTGCACACTACACTTTCATCTACATGTTCAAAAATCTCTAAAAACTTGGAAAAAACTATTGTCTTTCGCTTATTCACTGTGCTACTGTGCACTTTTTAAAGTCACAGTACACTGAGTTCTGCTAGCTAACAAGTGCAAATGCATTTTTTCTTTCAGTTTAAAAATGAAGGAGGCTGATCAAGGCAAAATGAGCAGCCCCTGCACAGTTGTCGGCTATGGTCAAGTGCTGGAATATTGCGTTTGGGGAACGGATTGTGTTGGAGAAAGGGGAAAGGGGTTGCCGCTGGGGGGGCCAGGCCTCCCGTAGGGGCTATGGGCGAGTGGTGGAATATTGCGTTGGGGATATATTGGTTCCAAATGCAAGCTGTGGACATACCTGGCAGAGTTTCCTCATAATTCCAGTGGAAGTTTGGTTGTATATAGGTAGGTTTCAAATTTGGAACCACAAAGGGGACTTCCTTGCCATTCAGAGGCAGCTTTGAGAGCAAAATATCCTCACTAAATCCAGTCTTCTTGGCCCCCAAGTTGCTTTCCAGTTTTGAAGACAACAGATCTGCAGGATCCGAAGGAACTGAGAAAAAGGAAAAAAAAAATTAAATGGGTCATTGACAAATATCCACAAGCTACCTAACCTGGTACTAAACTATTTTGCAATTCTTTGAAAATGAGAAAACAGAGTTAAACGAGATTGCAGAATTGACAGAAATTCAGACATAGATGGAGTAGGCTTAATAGGCTTGGCATAATAGGCTTGCATCAAAACAGAACTCAGTGCAGTGGGACATGTAATGTTGCCCTGTCCTCTGCAGACTTTAGTCCCTGACCTTTTTTCATGACTCGCAGGAGGCAGCAGATAACTGTCTGTAAAGAGCAGGACTTCAGTGGCAGAGGACATGATGATATAGTGCATCATCAGGGTAGAGAACTGGTTTAGAGGAGGTTTCAGTTTTTGTGACCATTGGCCAATTGGGGACTAAATTAAAAAAATGAACTTATGAAGGCGCGAGACTTGGCTGATTTTCTAGACAAGTAGATAGAAACAAAAAGCAGGAGTAACTCAGAGGGACAGGCAGCATCTCTGGAGAGAAGGAATGGGTGACGTTTCGGATCAAGACCCTTCTTCAGATGTACTTTGCCAAGTAAGGGCGGCATGGTGTCACAGCGGTAGAGCTACTGCCTTACAGCGCCAGAAACCCATGTTCAATCCTGACAACGGGTGCCGTCTGTACGGAGTTCATATGTTCTCCCCGTGACCAGAGTGGGTTCTCTCAAAGATCTTCGGCTTCCTCCCACACTTCAAAGACGTACACGTGTATAGGTTCATTGGCTTAGTATAAATGTAAATTGTCCCTCGAGCGTGTCGATTAGTGTTAGTGTGCTCGGATCGCTAGTCATTGCGGTCCCGGTGGGCTGAAAGGTCGGTTTTCACGTTGTTTCTCTAAACTACGATATTGATTGAACCTCATAGGAATATATAGTTGAAATAATGGACGGACTAAATATTTACTCACAAAGATAATTGTATTTAATATCGATAAACCATATGGCCCAGATGGACTGCTGATAGAAAACAGCAGAAGTATTGGACACAATCAAATATCTATTGATACTAGAGACCACTTAAGGATGGAATATTTGTGAATCTAATGGTCTTGTTGAAGAAAGGGTGGAACGACAAGCCCTGCAATCACAAGCTGGGCTGTGGTGGAGAATCTTATAAATGATAATTAGAGACATAATTTGTAATCAATGGGACAAGTATAGATTGACCTGGGAGAGCCAATATAGTTTGTTAAAGATAAATTGTGTTTAACTAACTTTTTAGTGATTTTTGATTGATTACAATTCTCGCACTGAAACGTTTCGCTCAATGTCATTTGTATGGACTTGCAAAAATAAAAATGATAAAATGGCACATAATAGGCTTGCCATCAACATAGACCACTTTTGAGCATCATGGTTAGAAAATTGGCTGATCAGAGACACTGCAGTAATGATAGGCTGTTTCTTGGACTCGAGAAAAAACAGAGTACATGACTAAAGTCTTGAGAATTGCCAGCGACTCTCTGGCACAGAAATACTTAAAGTGGAGAAGGAAGATTTGGGATCGAGAACAGAGGCCACGCATCAGGTGAACACACGAGCCCTGCAAAAGCAGTGGAACGTATGCACCGGTCACGTACTACCCACCCACCCGTCCAATCTGTGGGCAAGTAAGCAGTTCCACAGTGACCTCGCCAAATACACCAGGGTAGAAACAAATCTGACTCAATCGCAAAATAGGATCACTGTCTCTGCAGATTTTTCCAGTGTTAGCTATTTTTATCCCAATCCATTTGGTTTATATTCTCTAGAATTTAGAAGATTGAGAGGGGATCTTATAGAAACTTACAAAATTCTTAAGGGGTTGGACAGGCTAGATGCAGGAAGATTGTTCCCGATGTTGGGGAAGTCCAGGACAAGGGGTCACAGCTTAAGGATAAAGGGGAAATCCTTTAAAAACGAGATGAGAAGAACTTTTTTCACGCAGAGAGTGGTGAATCTCTGGAACTCTCTGCCACAGAGGGTAGTTGAGGCCAGTTCATTGGCTATATTTAAGAGGGAGTTAGATGTGGCCCTTGTGGCTAAGGGGGTCAGGGGGTATGGAGAGAAGGCAGGTACGGGATACTGAGTTGGATGATCAGCCATGATCATATTGAATGGCGGTGCAGGCTCGAAGGGCCGAATGGCCTACTCCTGCACCTAATTTCTATGTTTCTATGTTTCTAAGAGTGTAACTTATGAAGTAGATTTGGTCCCTTATGGTGGCGCAGCAATAGAGTTGCTGTCTTACAGCGCCAAAGACCCAGGTTCGATCCAGACCACGGGTGCTGCCTGTACGGAGTTTGTACTGTGCGGGTTTCCTCCCACACTCCAAAGACATACAGGTTTGTAGGTTAATCGGCTTCGGGAAAAGTGTGTGTGTGTGTGTGTGTGTGTGTGCGCGTGTGTGTGCGTGTGCGTGTGCGTGTGTGGAATTGCTGATCTGCACGGACCCGGTGGGCTGAAGGGCCTGTTTCCGTGCTGTGTCACTAAAACCAAAGATAAAATAATAGCTATTGACATGCGTGACAAAGGAGCTGATTGTAGCAGGTTGAGAATATAATCCAATTTTACCATATTACAGAAGGCAAAATCTGTCATGAAAAGCAACAAGAATAATCTTACCTTGGGTGACATCTTTCCGTTTCCCTTTTGACGAGGCTTCCCTGCAGCAATCCTTCAGAAACTCTGTCATGACCCCGAGTACAACACTGAACAGCAATGCAATAAACAGTGGACCCAGCAGCCAGAGTCTTGCTGAAAGAAATGGGAAGGATGAGGTTTAATGGGATATCCAGAAAAACTGCAAAAGAAAGAGTGGGGTTTCACGAATGATGACAGAATGTCAGAGATGCCGGGCAAGAATGGGAAATGAACAAGGTAAATTAGGCAATCAGAATATAGAACATTTCAGCACTAGAACAGGCTCTTTGGCCCACAATGTCTGTGCCCGACCTGATGGCAAGTCTAACTCATCTGCCAACACATAATCCATATCTCTCCACTCCCTGCATATCCAAAGTAGACAAAATTGCTGGAGAAACTCAGCGGGTGAGGCAGCATTTATGGAGAAAAGGAGTAGGCGACATTTCGTGTCGAGACCCTTCTTCAGACCGCATATCCATATGCCCACCCAAACGTCCCTTAAATGCCACTATCAAGTTTGTCTCAACTACCACCCCCGGCAGCACGTTCCAGGCACACACCACACTCACACTAAAAACTCACACAGAACAAACACAGGAATAAGGAATCAAACAGCCTCCTATTTTGTATGATATGGTGTTTAAAAGCTAATTTTAAATTCATTGCCACTTTGAATTGACCCACTCAACCACTAACCAGGGCTGACCCATAGCAGAAGTGTCCACGTCACGGGACTGGAAACTGGAAGTATCCCGAGCCAATTCTGCTACCACCATCATCTATTGCAACAAGTGATGGCTTCCACTGATTGTCGCCGGAAGCTTGTGTGTTTTTCAGGATGGACGATGACAGCGAGGCCAACATTTGTAACACGATGGACTCGAAAATAAGACTGACCAGGGCTCCATGGTGATGACCAGCTCATTCGACTAGTGCGAGGAGGCTGGTTTTGTTGCTCCCTTAGTTTAGTTTAGAGATACAGCATGGATACAGGCCCTTTAGCCCACCAAGTCCATGCCGACCATCAATCACCCATATACACCAGCACGAAGGACAATTTACAGAAGCTGAATAACCTACAAATCTACACATCTTTTAATGTGGACAGAAACCGGAAAAACCCCGCATGGTCACAGGGAGGACATGCAAACTTCACACAGACATAGTTAGAATCGAACTCGAGTCTCTAGAGATGCGAGGCAGCAACTATCACTGCACTGCACAAATATTAAACAAATGCAATTTAGTCACCTTTATTATTTGCTTTTTAATCTAGACTCAATCATATTTCCACAATGTTGAATAACTACTTTGGTTCTGTCTTCACTAAGGAAGACATAAATAATCTGCCGGTAATAGCAGGGGACCGGGGGTCAAATGAGATGGAGGAACTGAGTGAAATCCAGGTTAGCTGGGAAGTGGTGTTAGGTAAATTGAATGGATTAAAGGCCGATAAATCCCCAGGGCCAGATAGGCTGCATCCCAGAGTGCTTAAGGAAGTAGCCCCAGAAATAGTGGATGCATTAGTGATAATTTTTCAAAACTCTTTAGATTCTGGTGCAGTTCCTGAGGATTGGAGGGTAGCTAATGTTTACTTTTTAAAAAGGGAGGGAGAGAGAAAACGGGGAATTACAGACCAGTTAGCCCAACATCGGTAGTGGGGAAAATGCTAGTCAGTTATTAAAGATGGGATAGCAGCACATTTGGAAAGTGGTGAAATCATTGGACAAAGTCAGCATGGATTTATGAAAGGTAAATCATTTCTGACGAATCTTATAGAATTTTTCAAGGATGTAACTAGTAGAGTGGACAAGGGAGAACCAGTGGATGTGTTATATCTGGACTTTCAGAAGGCTTTCGACAAGGTCCCACATAAGAGATTAGTATGCAAAATTAAAGCACACGGTATTGGGGGTTCAGTATTGATGTGGATAGAGAACTGGCTGGCAGGAAGCAAAGAGTAGGAGTAAATGGGTCCTTTTCACAATGGCAGGCAGTGACTAGTGGTGTACCACAAGGCTCAGTGCTGGGACCCCAGCTATTTACAATATATATTAATGATTTGGACGAGGGAATTGAATGCGACATCTCCAAGTTTGCGGATGACACAAAGCTGGGGGGCAGTGTTAGCTGTGAGGAGGATGCTAGGAGGCTGCAAGGTGACTTGGATAGGCTGGGTGAGTGGGCAAATGCATGGCAGATCCAGTATAATGTGGATAAATGTGAGGTTATCCACTTTGGTGGCAAGAACAGGAAAGTAGATTATTATCTGAATGGCAGCCGATTCGGAAAAGGGGAGATGCAACGAGACCTGGGTGTCATGGTACACCAGTCATTGATAGTAGGCATGCAGGTGCAGCAGGCAGTGAAGAAAGCGAATGGTATGTAAGCATTCATAGCACAAGGATTTGAGTATAGGAGCAGAGAGGTTCTTCTGCAATTGTACAGGGCCTTGGTGAGACCACACCTGGAGTTTTGGTCTCCTAATCTGAGGAAAGACATTCTTGCCATAGAGGGAGTACAGAGAAGGTTCACTAGACTGATTCCTGGGATGTCAGGACTTTCATATGAAGAAAGACTGGATAGGCTCGGCTTGTACTTTGTGGAATTTAGAAGATTGCGGGGGGATCTTATAGAAACTTACAAAATTCTTAAGGGGTTGGACAGGCTAGATGCAAGAAGATTGTTCCCTATGTTGAGGAAGTCCAGAACAAGGGGTCACAGTTTAAGGATAAGGGGGAAGTCTTTTAGGACCGAGATGAGAATTTTTTTTTTTTGACACAGAGAGTGGTGAATCTGTGGAATTCTCTGCCACAAAAGTAGCTGAGGCCGGTTCATTGGCTATATTTAAGAGAGAGTTAGATGTGGCCCTTGTGGCTAAAGGGTTCAGGGGTTATGGAGAGAGGGCAGGTACGGGATACTGAGTTGGATGATCAGCCATGATCATATTGAATGGCGGTGCAGAATCGATGGGCCGAATGGCCTACTCCTGCACCTATTTTCTATGTTTCTATGTTGATAGAAACATAGACAATAGGTGCAGGAGTAGGCCATTCGGCCCTTCGATTCTACACCGCCATTCAGTATGATCATGGCTGATCACCCAAAATCAGTACCCATTCCTGCCTTCTCCCCATATCCTTTAATTCCATTAGCCCATAATCTTTAGCTATATTTAATCTACATTTATATTAGCTATGTCTAACTCTCTCTTGAAACAATCCAATGAATTGGCCTCCACTGCCTTTTGTGGCAGAGAATTCCACAGATTCACAAATAATGTTCTTTTTACAAGGACTGAGTGTTATATTCAAATTTTGTTTCAGTTAACTCCAAAAAGCTTAAGAAACTGTGGCATAAACATGGACAGGAAAGGTTTAGAGGGATTAGGGCAAAACACAGGCAGATGGGGGTAGTGTAGATGGGGCATGTAGGTTGGTGTGGACAAGTTGGGCCTAGGGGCCCGTTTACACGCTGTATGACTATGAATCTATTCACTGTTGCTCCCATCCTAAGCCATGGTCAAGCCAGAAAAGCTTTAAATATTATGGTTTGGCTTTAGCAAAAGTGGAGGGGAGTTGTTTGGGGATCTGGGAACATTTAATGGACATGCTGCCAAGATGTCTCCTGCTCAGCTTTCCCACATCACGTCAATTCATGGAGGACACGTGACCTAGCTAAACATGAGAGTAGATGGTTCTGAACTCAGGCAGGAAGTTAAATAGGAATTCCCCAAGATGGCGCAGCGGTAGAGTTGCTGCCTCACAGCGCTTGCGGCAACAGAGACCCGGGTTCGCTGCTGACTACGGGTGCTGTCTGTATGGAGTCTGTACGTTCTCCCCGTGACCACATGAATTTTCTCCGAGATCTTCAGTTTCCTCCCACTCTCCAAAGACGTACAGGTTTTCAGGTTAATTGGCTTGTTACAAGTGCAAATTGTCCCGTGTGTGTGTGTGCGTGCGCAGGGTAGCGTTAATGTGCGGGGATAGCTGGTCAGCGTGCTCAGTGGGCCGAAGGGCCTGTTTCCACGCTGTATCTCTAAAACTAAATAGGCAGCAACCTTCGGGGGAAGGAACATGCAGATGGTCGGAATTCAACCAGACACGGAGGCCATGCCCGATTACTTTGGGTCACTAAAATAGCAGTTTGTGCAAATTTATTAGAGGACTATAAAAGTTTCTGCCATTTTGTTTTGTCCGAATAATAAATTTGCCTGTGAACAATACCCTGGAGCCCGAACCATGAGGCATTATTATTGAAATGTTTAAAAATAATTTCTTGTCATCAGTATGTATCACTCAGTCCAATCAGCACAGTGGACTTATAAATGCACAACAATGCATTAAATAACTTCAGTGATTAAAAGGGAAGAATTGTAATTAATTTCAAGTCAAGTCAAGTCAAGTCAAGTCAAGTTTATTTGTCACATACACATACGAGATGTGCAGTGAAATGAAAGTGGCAGGGTTCAATCAACAGGGTTACCTTTGCAAATTTTCAGACTATGGTTGGCAGATTTTCAAAACACTGTAAAGAGTCACAGTTCAGGTAAATAAAGCCAGATTAATTCCCTGGATTTGCAAATGGGATTAGCAGCAATTCAGGCAAAAAGAAGCAGTGCTAATATTGTGGGGGGTTTAAACCGTGGTACTTCACAGCCATTGATGTACTTTGGAGGTGTGGTCAAGCAGGGAAATCTAGCAAATAATTTGTACACAATAACAGGATGGAGAAGACTGGTGGAAGGATGCTTGGGAAGGGGATAGTGGAGCAGGGTCAAAGGAGTTCAACAGCAATCTATTTTGCATCAGTGGTGTTTCATAAACATTTTTTGATTAGTGGTGAAGCAATTGAGTTTGCTCCTGCAGTGATCTTTGTAGCTTGGACTCACTCTTTTATAATATCGGTGATACCATTACTTATCGTATTTAATGATATGAGATATTAGGGCAACACAGTGGCACAGCGGTGGAGTTGCTGCCTTTCAGCGCCAGGGACCCGCGTTCGAACCTGACTACGGGGTGCTGTCTGTACGGAGTTTGTATGTTCTGCCTGTTACCACGCGGGTTTTCTGCAGGTGCTCCAGTTTCCTCCCACATTCCAAAGACGTGTAGGTTTGTAGGTTTATTGGCTTCTGTAAATTGACCTTGATGGGCAGGACAGAATTAGGGTGATCGATGGCTGGCATGGGCTTGGTGGGCTGAAGGGCCTGTTTCCACGCTGTATCTCTAAACTAAATTAAAATCAGTGGCTATCAGGCATAATTTCCCAGAATTAATAGCCCCGTCATGCTCAAGATTAGAGATTCACGATGCATTAAATTAATCTTCATGACAACAAATCAAGAAAGATAAAGTACAATTTCCAGTTAACAGAGAAATCTCAGAGCACTAATGAAACAATATGCAAGAATAGTTGGAGTTCAGATGTCAAACAAACAGCATCTGAAGAAGGCTCTCTACCCAAAACATCATGTATTCCTTGTCTCCAGTGATGCTGTCTGACCCGCTGAGTTACTCCAGCTTTTTGTGTCTATCTTCAGTTTAAAATCAGAACCTACAGTTCCTTCCTCAACATTTTAGAAACAACTTTGAGGATTGTGCATTCCACATACATTATATTAATCACCCAACAGAAAGTTTGCTAATTAATCACAAATTATGCTATAACATTTGAACTAGGCTTCATCCAAGAAAGCATACATTTTCATGGCCTTTTTTATAAAGAATCTAGTCAGCAACTAGCTTAAGTTAATGGGAATTAACTTCCCATAGTTGAATAGAAGGTTACCACCTTGCAGTTTGCAGAAGAGGTTGAGACAGTCAGAAAGCAAGATTGCTAGCTTTGATGGTTAATGCCAAATGTTACACTGTTATTACAATCTGTAAATCTGGATCACTGCAGCCGGCTCTACCAGAATTTCATTTTCAGTGATACCAAATGTTAAGGGGAAATTTTCAAAATACCTACCAGGTAAAGGAAAGATGCGAGAGAAGAAAAAAACGATAGAGATTAATCAGAGTAAAAGGACGTACCTTTAGAAAGGAGAAGGAATTTCTTTAGTCGGAGGGTGGTGAATCTGTGGAATTCATTGCCACAGATGGTTGGGCAGGCCAAATCATTGAGTATTTTTCAAGCGGAGATCGACAGATTCTTGATTAGCAAGGGTGTCAAAGGTTGTGGGGAGAAGGTGGGAGAACAGGGTTGAGGGGGGAGAGAGATAGATCAACCATGATTGAATAGCAGTGTAGATTCGATGGGCCGAATGGTCAAATTATGCTCCTATGACATGAATGAATGAGTGAGCTGTTCATCAAAGTTCAATCAATTTGAAGCAGGTACCATTATATTATTTTATTAGAACATAGAACACAGTACAGCACAGGAAAAGGTCACTTGTCTAGGCCAAACATAATGCCAATTTAAACTAATCACATCAGCCTGCACATGATCTATATTCTCCATTCCATGTCTGTTGACATGACTAAATTCCTCTTCCAGGGAACTATGACTTGCACCCAAAGATCGATTGTACGTGAATCTTCAAGGGTCCTTCTCTATACCGAGTACTTTCCTCTCGTAGTTGACATCAAGAGTTCAAGAGAGTTTATTGTCATGTGTCCCTGATAGGACAATGAAATTCTTGCTTTGCTTCAGCACTACAGAACATAGTAGGCACGAATACAGAACAGATCAGTGTGTCCATATACCATTGTATAAATATATACACACAAGAATAAATAAACTTATAAAGTGCAAATAAACAAATTATGGGTTATTAATGTTCAACGTTTTGTCCGAGCCGAGTTTAATACCCTGATGGCTGTGGGGAAGTAGCTATTCCTGAACCTGGTCGTTGCAGTCTTCAGGCTCCTGTACCTTCTACCTGAAGGTAGTGGGGAGATGAGTGTATGACCCGGATGGTGTGGGTCCTTGATGATGCTGCCAACCTTTTTGAGGCAGCGACTGTGATAGATCCCCTCGATGGAAGGAAGGTCAGAGCCGATGATGGACTGGGCAGCGTTTACTAATTTCTGTAGTCTTTTCCGCTCTAGGGCGCTCAAGTTTCCGAACCAAGCCACGATGCAACCTGTCAGCGTGCGCTCTACTGTGTACCTGTAGAAGTTAGAGAGAGTCCTCCTTGACATACCGACTCCGTAATCTTCTCAGGAAGTAGAAGCGCTGATGTGCTTTCTTTATGATTGCATCAGTGTTCTCGGACCAGGAAAGATCTTCAGAGATGTGCACGTCCAGGAATTTGAAGCTCTTGACCCTTTCCTTGACCCTTGACATTTATAACAAATGTAAAGCACTTTAGCCAACGAGAGTTGTTTTTTAAATGTGCTATATAAATAAATGTGACGACTTTCCACCATTGACCCGTTGATATAAACGGGACTGTGGGTCCCCATTCTCCCCCTTCCAAAGTCCACAATCAGTTCCTTGGTTTTGCTGGCGTTGAGGGCCAGGATATTGTGCTGGCACCATTTGGACAGTCGGTCGATCTCACTTCTGTACTCTTACTTGGCCCCATCAGTGATAAGTCCCACAACAGTGGTATCGTCAGCGAACTTGATGATGGAGTTTGCACTGTGACTGGCTACGCAGTCATGAATATAGAGTGAGTACAGCAGGGGGCTAAGCACGCAGCCTTGAGGTGCTCCCGTGCTGATTGTTATCGAGGCTGATACATTTCTACCAATACGAACAGACTGTGGTCTGTGAATGAGGAAGTCGAGGATCCAATTGCAGAGTGATGCGCAGAGACCCAGTTCTGCGAGTTTGGTAACCAGCTTGGAGGGGATGATTGTATTAAATGCCGAGCTGTAATCTATGAATAACAGCCTGACATATGTGTTTTTGTTGTCCAAGTGGTCCAGAGCGGAGTGGAGAGCCAGCTAGATCGCATCCATCGTTGATCTGTTGTGGCGGTAAGTGAACTGCAGTGGGTCCAGGTTTTTGTCAAGGTAGGAGTTGATTTGCGCCATGATCAACCTCTCAAAGCACTTCATCACCACCGGCGTTAGTGCCACTGGTCGATAGTCATTAGGGCCTGTCCCACTTGGCGATATCAGGGTCACCAAAAGATTTTGAACATTTCAAAATCTAGCGGCGACAAAAAATGTTGCGACTACTTGAAAAAACACTGCGCGTCAATACGTCATCACGTCGTATCACGCCACATCACGCCATGAATTTTTCAGTGACCTTATACGTCAGTCAATGATGACAGCAGTCGCAGAAAAAAATCGCCAAGTGGGGCAGATGGGCCTTAACACCTCAGACTTAGTCTGGATTAAACTCCATCTGCCATTTCTCTGCCCATACTTTCAACAGATTTGCCCAATCCTTTGACAATCTTCCTCATTTTCTTGGTCCCTGCAGATCCCAATTAAACATATCATAACTGATGCAATGAATCCAGTCTTTGTAGTTGTGGTGCAAGGAGGCTGAAGGGGGGCTTGATAGCAGTATATAAGATTATGAGAGGCATAGACAGAGTAAGCAGTCAGTACTTTTATCCCCATGGTGGAAATTGCCAACGCTATCGGGCACAGCTATACGGTAAGAGGGGGAAAGGGCTAATGGAAATAGGTGTGCCACTCAGAAAAAAACACAGTGCAGGCCTAGAGTGCTTTGCCAGGGAATAGTGGTGGAGGCAGATACGATCATGGTGCTTAAGAGGCTGTTAGATAGGTACATGGATGTGCAGGTTAGAGGGATATGGATCGTGTACAGGCAGATGAGGGTAGTTTAACTTGGCATTATGTTCGGCACAAAAATTACGGGCCGAAGGGCCCGTTCCTGTGCTGTACTGTTCAATGTACCAAGTCTGCAGCTGTTCCAACTAGAGCAAACCCATCAGTTCCTTCCCATTGCTCTTTGACCAAGTGCCCTGCAAATTTTCCCCACAACCAAACCAAATCCTTTTCAAAGGTTGCGACTCCCTGCTACTGCATTCAGTCACTTATTTCCCTTCTCCTTCCCAAAGGTACAGGTAATTTTACATCACCATCAACATGATGTGCAGCACAATAATGGAATGGCAGTTAACGTTCTGGTTACCAATCCAGCTATCAGACTACCCACCTGTTGTGGCCGTCTCTATCTCCAGAGCTGCCATTCTCTCAGTTACTCGGGTGTAAAGTTATTGGGAATCGATCTCTGCAAGTCCTCGTACCACAAGGCTTCCTGCAGAAATTTAAAAAAAGAGGTTACATTAGTGGAAGATAAAAATATGAATTCTCAGAGGCATTGAAGAGATTGGTAACATGACAAGGATGCGGAAAACATGAAAAATAATGAAAAATAAGCAATTTCTATAGCACATTTAACCCTATCCCCAACATGTTTCACAGTCCAAAAATACTTGCACGAAACACAAAGTGGTGGAGGAACTTAGCGCGTCAGGCAGTATTTGTGGAGGGAATGATGGACAAGCAAGGTAGATGGATCGGGACCCTTCTTCAGATTGATGGCAGTGGGGGCGGGAGGGGAGGGGGAGCTGGAATAGTGAGGGGCTAAGCCTGGTATGTGATAGACAGATTGGAGGAGGGTTTGACTGGCAGAAGGATGAGAGAGTGCCAAAAGTTAGGAGGTTAAAAAATAGGAAAACAAACGTGGCTGCATTAGCGAGTCTGGGTCGAAACTTGGTTAAACAGCTGGAATTACAGAGGGGGAAGAGAGAGAGAGAGAGAGAGAGAGAGAGAGAGAGAGAGAGGGGGAGAGAGAGGGGGAGCGAGAGGGGGAGATTTACGAGCGAGGGGGACATAATTACACATAATTCCCATCAGAGAGAGGAGAGGAACTTCTTTAACCTACTTGAATTTGTTTGACGTAGTCACTGCTGAAATACAGGAAACTGGACTGTGCTCATTAATAACACCTCAGGAATTCTTTCGTCATCATGACAGCAGTTTGACCAGTATCTCAAGAGAGAGAGACCCACCTTGGAATTGTGCAAGACTCTTTGGTGGCAGTTTTAAATGACATTTATGGTGCTCGGAGATGATGTACTACCCAAAAGAATATCCAGTCCAATACGCATTGACAATGTCATGCAAGGGGTGCATATTGCCCAGGGTACCACAGGAGCCTTTCACATGGCCATAAAGTCTGCCTCTGTACTGCAATGCAATGTCATTTTAAGCACTTGTCTTTGGAGTTCCACCATCCTATAACTCTCTACACATTGAGGAAACGTTAAGCAAGTTTAGTTTAATTTAGAGATACAGTGAGGAAACAGGCCCTTCGGCCCACCGAGTCCATGCCGACCAGTGATCCCTGCACACTCACACCATCCTGCACACACTAGGGACAATTTACAATTATACCAAGCAAATTAACATACAAACCTGTACATCTGGCAGAAGGATGGATGCAAAGAGTAGGAGTAAATGTGTCCTTTTCACAATGGCAGGCAGTGACTAGTGGGGTACCGCAAGGCTCAGTGCTGGGACCCCAGCTATTTACAATATATATTAATAATTTGGACGAGGGAATTGAATGCAACATTTCCAAGTTTGCGGATGACACAAAGCTGGGGGGCAGTGTTAGCTGTGAGGAGGATGCTAGGAGGCTGCAAGGTGACTTGTATAGGCTGGGTGAGTGGGCAAATGCATGGCAAATGCAGTATAATGTGGATAAATGTGAGGTTATCCACTTTGGCAGCAAAAACAGGAAAGTAGACTATTATCTGAATGGTGGCTGATTAGGAAAAGGGGAGATGCAATGAGACCTGGGTGTCATGGTACACCAGTCATTGAAAGTAGGCAGGTACACAAAAATGCTGGAGAAACTCAGCGGGTGCTGCAGCATCTATGGAGCGAAGGAAATAGGTAACGTTTCGGGCCGAAACCCTTCTTAATTGAAAGTAGGCATGCAGGTGCAGTAGGCAGTGAAGAAAGCGAATGGTATGTTAGCATTCATAGCAAAAGGATTTGAGTATAGGAGCAGGAAGGTTCTACTGCAGTTGTACAGGGTGTTGGTGAGACCACACCTGGAGTATTGCGTACAGTTTTGGTCTCCTAATCTGAGGAAAGACATTCTTGCCATAGAGGGAGTTCAGAGAAGGTTCACCAGACTGATTCCTGGGATGTCAAGACTTTCATATGAAGAAAGACTGGATAGACTCGGCTTGTACTCGCTAGAATTTAGAAGATTGAGGGGGGATCTTATAGAAACTTACAAAATTCTTAAGGGGTTGGACAGGCTAGATGCAGGAAGATTGTTCCCAATGTTGGGGAAGTCCAGAACAAGGGGTCACAGTTTAAGGATAAGGGGAAATTTTTTAGAACCGAGATGAGAAAAACATTTTTCACACAGAGAGTGGTGAATCTTTGGAATTCTCTGCCACAGAAGGTAGTTGAGGCCAGTTCATTGGCTATATTTAAGAGGGAGTTAGATGTGGGCCTTGTGGCTAAAGGGATCAGAGGGTATGGAGAGAAGGCAGGTGCAGGATACTGAGTTGGATGATCAGCCATGAATGATATTGAATGGCAGTGCAGGCTCGAAGGGCCTAATGGCCTACTCCTGCACCTATTTGCTATGTTTCTATGTCTTTGGAGTGTGGGAGGAAACGGCAGAAAATCCACGCCAATCACAGGGTCAAACTCCGTACAGATGGCACCCTTGGTCTGGATCGAACCTGGGTCTCTGGCACTGTAAGGCAGCAACTCTACCACTGTGCCACCACGCATCCCACTAGGTTTACTAAGCATCCATCACTAAATCAGCAACCTTTCATCAAGTTTAAATTTAGATAGGTTCAATCCTAATCTGAGAGAGTTCTGTTTCCCCGTCCCTTATTTCTAATCCCAAAGTCAATTGCTCTTATGAAACCACTGTACCTCACTGCTGCAACCAATGTAACATGCATTTATTATTAATGTTTAATAGAAACATAGCAATTAGGTGCAGGAGTAGGCCATTCGGCCCTTCGAGCCTGCACCGCCATTCAATATGATCATGGCTGATCATCCAACTCAGTATCCCGTACCTGCCTTCTCTGCATACCCCCTGATCCCCTTAGCCACAAGGGCCACATCTAACTCCCTCTTAAATATAACCAATGAACTGGCCTCAACTACCCTCTGTGGCAGAGAGTTCCAGAGATTCACCACTCTGTGTGAAAAAAGTTCTTCTCATCTCGGTTTTAAAAGATTTCCCCCTTATCCTTAAGCTGTGACCCCTTGTCCTGGACTTCCCCAACATCAGGAACAATCTTTATGTGTCATTCCTAACTGTCACTGTATGTCATGTTGTCACTTGCAGGTGGAGCACCAAGGCAAATTCATTGTATGTGAATACTTGGCCAATAAATTTATTCACTTACATCGGAGCCTTTAAATACAGAAAAATATCTCAAAAGGATTAAACAAAAAAAAATGGACTTGCTTGATGCCAATCACATATAATTGTGGGTGTGGCAGGTTGGCATCAGAAACAAGGAAATAATTCTTCCTGCAAAACTGCGCAGTACTTGAGCACATAAATATTTGCAGCCATATGGAGAATGAAAGGAGCCATTGTTTAAACACAGTGACCAGTTAACAGCCTAATGTAGAATGACCTTCACATTCCAGGTGACAAGACACCCAAATAAAAAGCCATTAATGCTTCCTCTCCAATGCCTCACTGTTGGAAGAGTAAATATAACAATTACAGCACGGAAACAGGCCATCTCGACCCTTCTAGTCCGTGCGGAAAATAATTTGGATATAAACAGTGTATATCAAATTAATTAGCGTGGTAATCTCGAAATTAGCCACAGCCGGTGTTTGCACGTCATCCACAGTTTACTTACTTATCTTCAGTAATCAACAGTTTCATTGCACGTGTATACAAGATGTTAACTTCTCAAAGAATGAGGAAATAATTTTGTTTACATCCTTGTTTAGAGTAAATACAGCTATCTGCCTTTCAAAGCAAATATTTCACATTTTAAAGATGTGCAAGTTTTTATCCAATACTAATGTGGCTTTTAAAATAGGATTGGGCACGGTGGCGCAGCGGTAGAGTTGCTGCCTTTCAGCGCCAGGGACCTGGGTTCGATCCTGACTACGGGTGCTGTCTGTACGGAATTTGATAGTTCTCCCCATTATCTTCGTGGGTTTTCCCCGGGATCTCCAGTTTCCTCCCGCACTCCAAAGACGTACAGGTTTATAGTTTAATTGGCTTGGTAAACAAATTGTAAATTGTCCCTAGTGTGTGTCGACTGTGTTAATGAGCGTTGAATCACTGGGCGGCGTGGACTCGCCTGTTACATCACTGCTTCTCCAAACTAAAAATCTGGGTGCGATCCTGACCCTGGGTGTTGTCCGGATGGTGTTTACGCATTCTCCCTGCGACTGCATGGGCTTCCTTCCACATCCCAAAGACATGAAGGTTTGTAGGTTAATTGGCTTCTGTAAATTACACCAAGTGTGTCGAGAGTGGTTGCAAAGGTGGGATAAGATAGTGAACAGTGGGAACAGGTGATCGATGGTCAGCATGGACTTGGTGGCCAAAGGGCCTGCTTTCAAGAGAAGTGAGCATCTGTTGACATATGCCCCGAAATGGAACATTGACATTCTTACTCGTAGCATCAGGATAACAGGTTTGTAAATAGACAACACAAGAAACAAAAAAAATGAAATAAAAAAACCCAATATAATGCAAGAAAAAAACAAAGCCCAAAGTCCCTCGTCCAACCCAGGTAGCTTGTAATGTAGTTGGAGGCTGTACTGTTCATTAGCCTGATAGTTGTTGGAGAAAGGCATTCCTGAACCTGAACATTACAGTTTTCAGACTCCTGCATACCTTCTTCCCGATGGCAGGAGTGAAATGAGAGAGTTAGCAGGGTGGTGTGGGTCCTTGATGATGCTGGGTGACTTTTTGAGACAGTACCTCATATGGATCCTTTCAATGGTGGGGAGGTCAATACCAGTGATGGACTAGGCCATGTTCACCACTTGCTGATAGACACAAAATGCTGAAGTAACTCAGCGGGACAGGCAGCGTCTCTGGAGAGAAGGAAATGGGCAACGTTTCGGGTAGAGACCCTTCTTCAGATTAGAGTCAGGAGAAAGGGAAATGAGAGGTATAGATGATGATATAGATATAGAACAAATGAATGAAAAATATGCAAAAAAATGACAAAGGAAACAGGTCACTGTTAGCTGTTTGCTAGGCGAGAACGAGAAGCTGGTGCAACTTTTTATTATTAGCCAAGTACAGTACATACAAGGAATTTGCCTTAGTGCTTTACTCGCAAGGATAAAAAACGATAGACAGTAGACAATTTTTAAAAAGACATTATAACTTAAACATGTGAAAATAAAATACCAGAGTAAAAAGAGGCTACAGACTCTTGGCTGTTGAGTAGCGCCACCGCTCGTGGAAAAAAAGCTGTTTTTATGCCTGGCTGTGGCAGCTTTGATAGTCCCTAGTTGCCTCCCAGAGGGAAGGACTTCAAAGAGTTTGTGGCCAGGGAGAGGGGTCAGAGATGATCTTACCAGTTAGCTTGATGGCCCTAGCATTATACAGTTCAATGGGGGAAAGGTTGCAGCCATCAACCTTCTCGGCTGATCGAACGATGCGCTGCAGCCTCCGGATGTCAAACTTGGTGGCTGAGCCAAACCAGACCATGATGGAGAAGGTGAGGATATAGACTCTATGATGGTAGTGTAAAACTGGACCATCATTGCATGTGGCAGATTGTCAGAGAAATCAAGACTGACATCATTGGGTTGTAAGAAGAAGGGTCTGAAGAAGGGTTTCGGCCCGAAACGTTGCCTATTTCCTTCGCTCCATAGATGCTGCTGCACCCGCTGAGATTCTCCAGCATTTTTGTGTACCTTCATTGGGTTGTAAGCTGCCCAAGCGAAACATGAGATACTGTTCCCCATTTGCTGTACATCTTTACTAAACTAAGCTTTACTTTTGATGGCTGGCCCTCTTGGTTAAGGTGTTCACAGAGCTGCCTTAAGCTGGTAAATACTGGAGCACAATATCCTTCAACAACACAAGGAACTCAAATGGACTATGGTACCCAAATTGCAATAATGCTTGAGGGGAAAAAAACAATTTGAATTGTTAATTGTGAGCTAGTCTATGCATTTATTTGGTTTCAGATTTCATGATGCATGAAGTTTATTGCAGTTTTACATTTTTTTTTAAACACCAAAACAGCTTGCTGATATGGTATTTTTTGGATTTAATTTTATTTGAAATCTATTTAGATCAAAACTGTTTAGAAGCAGTTTATAACAAGTTTATTTCACACTTTCCACTTCCTGGCAAGTCCTGGCAGAGTACAACATTCAATAGAAATAATCAATTTTAGCCGTGGATCAACGACAGGTGTGCCACCTTTGAAAAATCACTGGGTCCAAACTCCAGAAAATATAAATTCTCCACTATAGTCCTAGCACAGGCAGAGAGTCCTACACGAGGAGGTGCTGTTTATTAGATGAGACATTAAGCAGGTGTCCCACTTCCCTCTCGTCGCTATAAAGGATCCCATGTGAGCTAACTGTCTAAATGGGGAGAGAACCCAGAAATCAGTGGTGCAAAGGGACTTGGGAGAGCTGGTGCAGGATTCCCAAAAAGTTATTTTGTAAGTCAAATCGGTAGTAAGGCAAACGCAATGTTAGCATTTATTTCAAGAGGACTAGAATACAAAAACAAGGATGTAATGCCGTGTCTCTATAAGGTGCTGGTCAGGCCACATTTGGAGTATTGTGAGCAATTTTGGGCACAATATCTGAGGAAGGACTTGCTGGCTCTGGAGAGGGTCCAGAGGAGGTTTACAAGAATGATCCCACGAATGAGTAGGTTAATGGGTGTTTGACTTTAGTCAGAGGGTAGTGAATCTGTGGAATTATTTGCCACAGAATTATGGCTGTGGAGGCCAAGTCAATGGATATTGTTAAGTCAGAGATAGATAGATCCTTGATCAGTGTGGGTGTCAAGGGTTACGGGGAGAAGGCAGGAGAATGGGGTGAGGAGGGAGAGATAGATCAGCCATGATTGAGTGGCAGAGTAGACTTGATGGGCCGAATGGCCTAATTCTGCTCCGATCACTTTTGACTTTATGAATTGAAGTAGATCAGGAATTTCTTCAAGGCTCGCAGGCCAGTATGTGCTATTAACTCAGATATTTCAACTGTTTCTTCACTGACATTTGCAGGAGCTTGCTTTGTTGCAAATAAGCTCCATTACATTGGTGTCTTTGGACAGCCCAGGGTGAAGAAACACAGTCCTGTCCCTCCACTGCCGATCCAAGGTGGCGCCCAAAACAGGCGACTCTTTTGATGCCCTAATCATAGCAGTGGATCTGCAATCACACATTGCAATCGCTCCACTCTTTTTTAAATCTCTAATCTGCCAGCTGTACACTGTGAATGGCTCGATTCCAATCATGTCTAGTCTTCCCGCTGACTGGTTAGCACGCAACAGAGGTTTTTCCACTGTACCTTGTTACACATGACAATAAACTAGACTAAACTTGCAGAAAGGTCAGCACTACGCTGATGTGTCCAACTCTGGTAGCACAGCCAAGAAACTACTGGACTAGCAGCAATAAGCCTGAAACATTAACCCACAGACACCGGTTAAACAAGTCCTGTGTGTGGAACCTGGGACAAGTTCATTGGCAGTGGCCATCGATGGTCACAGTGGTGGTTTTCCCGGCTTAAGACATATGCTTTACGGCTTGTTCACGGTCCCTCAATATGATACGGGAGCCAACATTTATTTCCTTCGTAAAACCAGAGGCTTGATGGAGGGGCCCTTTGATTCCTGGCATTTGCATGATCGAACAAGGGTGGCACTGTGGCGCAGCGGTAGAGCTGCTGCCTCACAGCGCCAGAGACTCATGTTCGATCCTGACTATGGGTGCTGTCTGTACAGAGTTTGTACGTTCTCCCTGTGACCTGCATGGGTTTTCTCTGGGATCCTCCCACACTCGGAAACACATCAGGTTGTTGAGCAGAAGGGAAGTTAACATCTGGCAACGGGCCTGTATAGGTCAAGGATTTGTGTGTCCAATCTTATCAATAAACATCCAATGTACTAGCCCCATCCTTTCCTTGGGCAGTTTCTCCAAGAGTTTGTTGAAAACAGCTTGCATTCCCGAAATGGAAACCTGCTTCCGATCTGGTTTCCTGGCCTGGAAATGGGGGAGATCCGGGAATAGAAACGTTCACTGCACCAGACGGAGGCCCAGATAACTATCAGCATCGTCTCCAACGCAATCAGTCCGACGTGGTTCCGGTGGGAGAACCGGAAGCACAACTCCACATTCAGGGACAGTTTCTTCCCAGCTGTTATTAGGCAATTGAATCATCCTACCACAACTATGTTTAATTTATTGACACGTGTACCGAGGTGCAGTGATAAGCTTCCTCGTTGCATGCTGACAGACAATACATGATTACAAACAACCCATTTCTGTGGAACTTTGTCATCCGAGAATATAAAAACCGTACTAAAGTCGCACTTGGTAGATCAGCGTTGACGGGTCTCCAAGTGCACAACACTTTGAATAAGTCGTCCGTGACTCTCAACACCAACTCCGTGTAGCCTTTCCATATTACTGCAACAACGCCCTCAAAGTATAGGACATGGTTATAAGATGGGGGGGGTCATTTAAAGCCAAAGTGTTTAGCTTGCAGAGGGCAGTGATGGGTAAATAAATATTTTAACGGTTGGGAAGCAGGAGGGTGGGGGAGGACGTATGGAGGACCATGGGATTCTGACACTAAAGAACAGTTGAGGCCCGAGATAGATCAAGCAAGATCAGATTGAGTGATAGTCAAGCTTGAGGGGCCAAATGGTCTCCTCCTATTCCCATCCTCTTGTGTTCCAGAGTGGATTTATTGCTGATTAGTTGATGGTGCCAAATTTTGAACTCCTAATATTGGGTTATAAATTCTATGAGAAACAGAGCACCCAGAACAGGTGCAGTGTGTCTTAATTATATATGACATGGGGAGTATACAGAAACATACAAAATAGTGAAAGGCTTGGATAGAGTGGTTGTGGAGATGGCTCCCCTAGCATAGGTCATAGCCTCAGAATTAAAGCATGTTCCTATAGGAAGATGAGGAGGAATTTCTTTAGTTAGGGGGTGTTGAATCCGTGGAATTCATTGCCACAGAAGGCTGTGGAGGCCAAGTCAATGGATATTTTTTAAACGTAGAGATAGAAAGCGTTTTGATTAGTACTGGTGTCAGGGGTTATGGGGAGAAAGCAGCAGAATGGAGTTAAGAGGGAAAGAGATTAGTCTTGGAAGAGTAGACTTGATGGGCTGAATGGCCTAATTCTGCTCCGATCACATATGAAGAAACAGCAAAGTCGGTGTTAAACCATTACAAATGGGTGAATCTGGCAGCAAATTCTGGAGGACATATACACCATTGAAAACAAGCCACTGTCAGTCATCTGAACATTGACTTCTCTAACTTCAAGTAGCCCTTGCTTTCCCTCTCCCTCCTCCTTCCCAGTTCTCCGACCAGTCTTACTGTCTCCAACTACATTTTATCTCTGTTTGCTTTGTTGTTATCGTCTCCCAGCTAACAATAATCTATTCCACATTTTCCTTGATCTCCATTCCCTTTCCCCCCCAATTTCAAACCCTCACACTTCCTTATCTATCCCTCTTCCCTCTGACGTCAGTCTGAAGAAGGGTCTCGGCCCGAAACGTCACCCATTCCTCCTCTTCAGAGATGCTGCCTGTCCCACCGACTTACTCCAGCATTTGCCGTCTATCGTTGTCAGTCATCTCTCCACTAGCGTTACCTTATGGCCCACTACCGGGAAACTGGATGAAACTAGTGAACAGTTAATAATTTAAACTATTCTGGCTCCAAAAATGACCCCAGAAACTGCTTGGCTTTGTTCCACAAGATATAATCAAGCAGGAAGTGCAGAAGCCTGAAGTCGCACACCATCAAGATCAAGAACAGCTATTTTCCTGCAATTATCAAGTTCTTGAACCAACCCCAATTCTACCTTGGCAATGAAACTCTACATTCAACCAAAGACTCCAGCAGCCCTCCCAGGTGAGACAGAGACTCACGTGCACTCCACTAACCTCATCTACTGCATTCAGTGCCCCCAATGTGGTCTCCTTTATATCGGCGACACCAAGCATAATCTAGGCGAGTGCTTTTTGCCAAAAACCTCATCTTATTTTAAAGATAGACGCAAAATGCTGGAGTAACCCAGCTGGTCAGGCAGCATCTCGGGAGAAAAAGGATGGGTGATGTTTCGGGACAGGATCCTTCTTCAGTCTGAAGTAAAATTCTGCTACAGTGCAAGGCATCTGCTCTTTGCAGCTTTCTACATCTGAAGCAGAGTGGGCAAGTGTTTAGTGTTTGTAGACAGTCTGAACATGCCTAGCCAGTAATCATGTCAATACCTGCTGGAACTCTCGGTTGCTAACCATTTAAAAAAAACAAATTCCATTCCAAATCTGACCTATCCAAGATGCAGGACAGAACGACACAGGAGGTCCTTCTTCCCTGTGGCTATCAAACTGTACAACTCCTCCCCCTTCTGTCGTGGGGTAGACTGCGACTGACTCCCCTCCTACCCATCCCCCCCCCCCCCCCCCCCCCCCCTCAATCACTGCACACCCCTCAGCCTTTGCACTCATTACTTTAATTTCATATTTGATGTATTTTGTGTTTTTACGACTTGGCAAATCAATCTCCAAATCAAAGTTCTATCGTATTGTACCATATCTGTCCCGGGCCTCCTGCATTGCCAGCACAAGGCCACATGCAAATTGGAGGAACAGCACCTCATATTCCACTTGGCTAGCTTAGAATGGTGCTGTATGACCATGACTAATAAAACATAATTTACATTTGCTTCTGATTTATCAGCTTTTACTTAATCACTCGAGTTTGTTGCAATCTCCATTTTGCAGTCAGTCAAACCCCAAAAAGTTAATTGGAACATAAGCTTCTTACTTCCTTGCTGGGTGTCTGTGACCGGGTTGATCTGCCACATGTTGCTAGGCAGCAAAGTCATGGAGTCAAAGATAGAGCATACAAAGAGCTGTATATCTAAACTACTTTCCTCCACTTTTCACCAGTTGAGAATGCCAAAGACAAGGGAGGGTGGGGGCAGCTTGTTGTTAGAGGCTGCTCGCTGGTGCAAAACGTGAGAACACTTTGTGCGAATGAAGTGCCTTTGGATCTTCTGGTACATTGGACAGCCTGCAACTAATCACCTGCTAGTTACCCACTGTTGGTAACCGGGACACAATCTGGTCAGTTTGAACAGGATTGAATTGAATTGAATAAATGTTATTAGCCAAGTATGTATACATACAAGGAATTTGTCTTGATGCTTTGCTCGTAAGTAACAACACGATATACTGTGGACAATTAAAAATAAAACATTATAATTTAAACATGTGAAGAATAAAAAATACCAGGGCAAAAGGAGGCTACAGACTTTTGGCTGTTGAGTAGAGCTACTGCTCGTGGAAAAAAAGGTGTTTATATGTCTGCCTGTGGCGGCTTTGACAATCCGGAGTCGCCTTCCAGAGGGAAGTGATTCAAAGAGTTTGTGGCCAGGGTGAGAGGGGTCAGAGATGATCTAACCCACTCGCTTCCTGGCCCTTGCAGTGTACAGTTAGTCGATGGGGGGGGAGGGGGGGGAGGTTGCAGCCAACAATCTTCTCGGCTGATCGAACGATGCACTGCAGTCTCCGGATGTCGTGCTTGGTGGCTGGGCCAAACCAGACCATGATAGAGAAGGCGAGGACAGACTCTATGATGGCAGTATAAAACTGGACCATCATTGCCTGTGGAAGATTGTGTTTTCTCTGCTGGCGCAGGAAGTACATCCACTGCAGAGCCTTTTTGACTGTGGAGTTGATGGTAGCCCCCCACTTAAGGCCCCTGAAGATGATGGTTCCAAGGAAGTTAAATGGTTCCACAGATGTGACTGGTGTTGTTGATGGTGAGTGGGGGGAGGGGAGGAAGAGCTCTCCCAAAGTTTACAATCAATTCCACTGCCTTGAGCTCCAGGATGTTGCGATGGCACCAGGATACCAGCTGTGTCACCTCCCGTCTGTAGGCAGATCCCTCCCCATCTCTCAATCCAATCAGGGTTGTGTCAGAGGTGTCTGTGGAGGTGCAGTTATTAGTGTAGAGAGAGTAAAGGAGATGGGAGAGTACGCAGCCTTGTGGTGCTCCTATGTTGAGAGTCAGCTGGTCTAAGATGTGCTTTCCCAGCCTCACATGCTGCTTCCTGTCTGTCAGGAAGTCGGCGATCCACTGACAGAGGGATTCAGGCACAGTCAACTGGGAGAGTTTGGAGTGTAATAGCTCTGGCACAATGGTGTTGAATGCAGAGCTAAAATCCACAAATAGTGGATATGGAGAAGTTTCCACTAGTGGGAGAGTCTAGAACCAGAGGACTCGGAATAAAAGGACGAACCTTTAGAAAGTAGAGGACAGATTTTTTTTAGTTAGAAGGTGGTAAATCTATGGAACTCATTGACACAGACGGCCGTGGAGCTCAAGTCAATGGATATTTTTAAGGCAGATTCTGAGGTTGACAGGAACTGCAGATGCAGTTTACACCAAAGTTAGACACAAAATGCTGGAGTAACTCAGCGTGTCAGGCAGCATCTGGAGGATAGGTGACGTTTGGGTCAAAACGTTGGGTCTGAAGAAGGGTTTAGACCCGAAACTTCACCAATTTATTTTCTGCAGAGATGCTGCCTGACCCTCTGGACAGATTCTTAATTAGTATGGTTGTTCCACAGCTTACTCCTGGGATTTGGAGAACAGCCACATGAGATATGCACATCTTCTGCAGGGGAAGACTAACGCTCCTGGGAACAGGGTAGAACTTCCAATGAAATGCAACACCTGGATTCAGAACAGAGTTGTAGGGTATAGAACATTTTAAATTCCAGCCAAGCTTTTTAATGCACCAAGATGGCAGACTCAGAGGGCATGGTACAATATTAAAGAGGTAGAATTATCAAAGATAACCATATAACCATATAACAATTACAGCACGGAAACAGGCCGAACACATAATCTCCCCTAGTCCCATATACCTGCGCTCAGACCATAACCATCCATTCCCTTCCCATCCATATAACTATCCAATTTATTTTTAAATGATAAAAACGAACCTGCCTCCACCACCTTCACTGGAAGCTCATTCCACATTAATTAACAATAGGACAGGTTTAGTTGATGGGACATGTTTAGATGAGGTAAGGTCCAAACACAGGTAGGTGGAACTAGTGTAGATGGGACATGTTGGCTAGTGCGGGCAAGTTGGGCCGAAGGGCCTGTTTCCACGCTGCAAAACTCGTTGACTCTAAGAATTTGAGAGGTCAAGGGCATGTACCATTGAGGCTTTAACAGGTAGAAGTTAACGCAGAGTGCACTGCATTTGGGAGATGCCCAGAGGTGCATGGATACTAATGTGACAATGCCAGAAGAAAAAAGAGCACCAGTGGGTATTAGTACAAAAGAGACATAGCACAGGGAAGACAAACATATCTAAAAGAAAATGCATTCCGTCAACATATTTATTATTTTAAATTTTTTCACACACAGTTGCCACTTGGTCAATATTACGTCACCAATTATCTCTACATCAGATGCACTGAGAAAGTTTTCAATAACAGTTTGCCCAGGTATTTTCCACTCACTCAGCACCAGCACTGATATCCCGCACACACCAAGCAGTAACGTTATCAGAGCATTCAATTGACGTCAAGGCACACAAGTAAAGCAATTAGGAGCAGCCATCTGAATCATAAAGATAGATTACTGTTTAGATTTTTCCTCCTCGATTTCTGCCCGAAAGGATTATCAAATGTTTCGTGTGATAACACCCAGTTGCGGCTCCATAGATGGCCATCTCGTCTTTCAGGCACGAGATTGAAACTTCACGTTCCATGACAAAAATCCTTCGTGATACTCTACAATGTCAGAGTCAGCTGATAGGCACAAAATGGTGGAGTAAGTCAGCAGTGTCTCTGGAGAGAAGGAATGGGTGACGTTTCCAGTCAAGACCAGACTGCAAGTGAGGGGAGGGGGAGACTAGAAATATGGTAGAGTAGGGTGTGAAAATGACAGATCCAAGCAGACGATGATAAGGAAATGAAGGATGGTTCATTGTTAGCTGAGGAGAAGGTGACAACCAGGCATACAAGCAATAAAATTCATCAGAAGGACAGTGGGACTAGTCAGAGAACTAAGGTGAGGGAGGAACAGGGAGAGGGGGGTAGCGATGGTCATTTGAAGTTCGAGAAATCAATATTAATACATCAAAATCTAATAGACAATGGGGTGTAAGCTGCCCAAGCAAAATATGAGGTGCTGATCCTCCAGTTCATGTTGGGCCTCACGCTGACAGTGGAGGAGGCCCGGGACAGAAAGGTGACTGTGGGAATGGGAGGGGGAGTTAAAGTGTTTAGCAACCGGGAGATCAGGTAGGCCTTGGCGGATTGAGCACGTCAGTTTGTTTTTGGTCATTGCATTGAATTAAACCCCAATCTACTCCCATGGGTCAGTAAAACGCCCCATGGCAACCATCCAAGAAGAGCACATGATTTCCTCTTGCTGTCCTACTTAATGGGGGGTGGGTGTATGGAACGTGCTGCCAGAGGAGGTCGTTGAATAAGTACAAGAACAATGTTTAAAAGATATTTGGACAGTAATGCCCCTGTCCCACTTAGGAAACCTGAACGGAAACCTCTGGAGACTTTGCACCCCACCCAAGGTTTCCGTGCGGTTCCTGGAGGTTGCAGGTGGTTGCCGGAGGTTACAGGTAGTGGAAGCAGGTAGGGAGACTGACAAAAACCTCCGGGAACCACACGGAAACCTTGGGTGGGGCGCAAAGTCTCCAGAGGTTTCCGTTCAGGTTTCCTAAGTGGGACAGGGGCATTAGGAATGGGAATACCTTATTGTCACATGTGACTAGGGACAGTGAAATTCTTTGCCTGCCTACACAATGTATACAAATAGTGGCCACCTACGTCACTGATAAAGTTACAAAGCACGCCGGTGCCTCCTTTTGTTCCACAACTCCACCCTCCCCCCCCACCCCCCCCTTCGGAAGCAAGGTCACCATGGAAACACAGCTAGCTAGCAGGATACTCAATCAGTGAAGGTGCCCGGGGAACATTCATGGGCTTGGACAACAGATACATTGCGTTTAGAATCACCTGACAGCGTCAACAAAGCGTTTGTTTGTCACTTTGTTCAAACCCTTACAGGGTGGCAAGGAATTTGCGGGTGTGGTTATGGTATTGGATTAACAAGGCGAAGGTTTCGAGTTAAAATCATGCCACGATAACCTGAAACCGACTTCCATAAGTCTGGCCATTTGTGGGGTCTGGTTTGTGCCACCCTCTCAGCTTGTGCCTCCATTGTTTGTACAATGGGAACAGCCCAGCAATCTGATCCCACTGCTGACTTATTGCAAGTATACATCACATCTATGAATACGCGACAGGAGTAATGACCGAATCGTTCACTCAAAGGCCAAACACGTCATGGGGCAGAGCAGTCTGGAGGTCAAATGGAGGCACACCTGACCTTCTCCTCCATCTCTGGCAGCACGATGGCACAATATTACAATGCCAGAGATCCGGTTTCGATCCCGACTACAGGTGCTTGTCTTACGGAGTTTGTACGTTCTGTATGGGTTGACCTGTGGGGGTTTTCTGTGAGATCTTCAGTTTCCTCCCACACTCAATAGACAATAGATACATTTGGCCCGAGCCAGCACCGCCATTCACTGTGATCACGGCTGATCATCCACAATCAGTATCCCGTTCCTGCCTTCTCCCCATATCCCTTGACTCTGCTATCTTTAAGAGCTCTATCTAACTCTCTCTTGAAAGCATCCAGAGAATCGGCCTCCATTGCCTTCTGAAGCAGAGAATTCCACAGATTCACAACTCACTGGGTGAAAACATTTTTCCTCATCTCCATTCTAAATTGCCTACCCCTTATTCTTAAACTATGGCCTCTGGTTCTGGACTCCCCCAACATGGGGAACATGTTTCCTGCCTCTAGCGTGTCCAAACCCTTAATAATCTTATCCTCTCAATGATCTCCTCTCATCCTTCTAAATTCCAGTGAATATAACCATATAACCATATAACAATTACAGCACGGAAACAGGCCATCTCGACCCTTCTAGTCCGTGCCGAAAACATAATCTCCCCTAGTCCCATATACCTGCGCTCAGACCATAACCCTCCATTCCCTTCCCATCCATATAACTATCCAATTTATTTTTAAATGGTAAAAACGAACCTGCCTCCACCACCTTCACTGGAAGCTCATTCCACCCAGCTACCACTCTCTGAGTAAAGTAAAGAAGTTCCCCCTCATGTTACCCCTAAACTTCAGTCCCTTAATTCTCATGTCATGTCCCCTTGTTTGAATCTTCCCTACTCTCAGTGGGAAAAGCTTTTCCACGTCAACTCTGTCTATCCCTCTCATCATTTTAAAAACCTCTATCAAGTCCCCCCTTTACCTTCTGCGCTCCAAAGAATAAAGCCCTAACTTGTTCAACCTTTCTCTGTAACTTAGTTGCTGAAACCCAGGCAACATTCTAGTAAATCTCCTCTGTACTCTCTCTATTTTGTTGACATCCTTCCTATAATTAGGCGACCAAAATTGTACACCATACTCCAGAATTGGCCTCACCAATGCCTTGTACAATTTTAACATTACATCCCAACTTCTATACTCAATGCTCTGATTTATAAAGGCCAGCACACCAAAAGCTTTCTTTACCACCCTATCTACATGAGATTCCACTTTCAGGGAACTGTGCACCAGCCCAATATAAGCCCAGTCGCTCCATTCTTTCAACATATGACAGTCCCGCCATCCCGGGAATTAACCTCGTGAACCTACGCTGCACTCCCTCAATAGCAAGAATGTTCTTCCTCAAATTTGGAGACCAAAACTGCACACAATATTCCACCTGTGGTCTCACCAGGGCCCTGTACAACTGCAGAAGGACCTCTTTGCTCCTATACTCAACATATATTATATTGTAAATAACTGCGGTCCATGCAGCGAGCTTTGCGGTACCCCACTAGTCGCTGCCTGCCATTCTGAAAGGGGCCCATTTATCCCTACTCTTTGTTTCCTGTCTGCCAATCAATTTTCTATCCATGTCAGTACCCTACTCCCAATATCACATGTTCTAATTTTACCCACAAATCTCCCACGTGGGACCTTATCAAATGCTTTCCAAAAGTTGAGGTACACTACATCCACTGGCTCTCCCTTGTCCATTTTCCTAGTTACATCCTCAAAAAATTCCAGAAGATTAGTCAAGCATGATTTCCCCATCGTAAATCCATGTTCTCAGACCAATACTGTCACTGCTATCCAAATGTGCTGCTATTTCATCTTTTATAATTGACTCCAGCATCTTCCCCACCACCGATGTCAGGCTAACTGGTCTATAATTCCCCGTTTTCTCTCTCCCACCTTTCTTAAAAAGTGGGATAACATTAGCTACCCTCCAATCCACAGGAACTGACCCTGAATCTTTCGAACATTGGAAAATGATCACCAGTGCATCCACGATTTCTAGAGCCACCTCCTTAAGTGCCCCGAGATTCTACAGGTTCGTAGGTTAATTGGCTTGGTATAAATATAAATTGTCCCTAGTATGTGTAGGGTAATGGAAGTGTGCAGGGATCGCTGGTCGGTGCAGACTCGGTGGGCCGAAGGGCCTGTTTCCGTGCTAAACATAAACTTAACTCTGGGTGCATGGATTTTGGCTTGATCAAGCCAAATTAGGTGGCGAATCAAGGAGCACCATTCACTTGAAGCAGACTGCTTGCCAATTAATAATATAAGCTTACCCAACTTTATTTGTTTATTTATATTCACTCTATATGTACATGTTTTAAATTGCAACAGCCGGAAGAAATTTGAGATAAATCATTTTTTATTTTGATCATTTTGTTGTTAGTTGGCCAGTGCCACAGGGTGTGACAGCTCAAGTCCTAGTAGCCACTAATGTCAAATAGTCACACAGTCATAGAGACGTACAACATGGAAACAGGCTCTTTGACCCAGCTTACCTATGCCAACCAACGTGCCCCATCTACATTAGTCCCACCTACCCATGTTTGGCCCATATCCCTCCCTCTAAATCTTTCTGATCCATGTTATAGTTTCTGCCTCAACTACCTTCTCCATCAGTTCATCCCATATACCCACCACCCTCTGAAAACGCTGCCCTTCAGATTCCTATTGCATCCCGTTGCAGCGACTGGCTGCGGAGGCCACAAATAGGCCCCGACCTCGGGTGATCACAGAGGAAGAGGAATTAACTTTCTAGTGCCTTTCCCCACAGAGGAAATTTTTGATTCTGCTGTGGGGGGACATTCATGTTACATTCTATAATGAGTTGTGACTTTTTTATTTTTTTTTTCTTTTTCTATGGATGTACGGAAACCTAATTATTTCTTCTATGTAAAGCATTTTGGTTTCAACGCTAGTTGATTTAAATGTGCTATATAAATACAATGTACTTACTTACTTATTAAATCTTTCCCCCCCTTACCTAAAACCTATGTCCTCTGGTTCTTGATTCCCCTACTTTGGGTAAGAGACTGTGCAGCTACACTATCTATTCCCCTCGTGATTTTATACACCTCCACAAGATTTCTTCTCATCCTCCTATGGAGCAAAGAGTACAGTCCTAGCCTGCCCAATCACTCCTTATAGCTCAGGACCTCAGGCCATACTGTCATCAGTGATAGAAGCAGAATTAGGCCATTCAGCCCATCAAGTCTACTCTGCTATTTAATCACGGCTGATCTATATCTCCCTCCTAACCCCATTCTCCTGCCTTCTCACCATAACACCCGACACTATCCTCAAATCTTCTCTACACTTTCCAGCTTAACATCTTCCCTATTGCAGGGTGACTAAAACCGAACACAACACTACAACTGTGGCCTCACCAGCGCCTTGTACAGCTGTAACATGACATCCCAGTTAGACAAAAGTGCTGGAGAAACTCAGCGGGTGCAGCAGCATCTATGGAGCGAAGGAAATAGGCAACGTTTCGGGCTGAAACCCTTCTTCAAACTGACATCCCGCTTCTACACTCGTGTAACATAACAACCCAACTCTATTCTCATGTAACCTATATTCAGGCATCTAGGTTAAGGCACCAAAAAAGGGTCTCAACCCAAAATGTCGCCCATTTCTTCTCTCCATAGATGCCTCCTTCACCCGCTGAGTTTCTCCAGCATTTTTTGTCTACCTTCAATTTTTTCAGTATCTGCAGTTCTTTCTTAAACATCCCAACTTCTATGGTCATGTAACATAACCCACCTTCTATACTCATGTAACACAACATCCCAACTCTATACTCATTAACATAACATCCCAACTCTATACTCATTAACATAACATCCCAATGTTCTATGGCCATCCCAGCTCCATACATGCAATATAACATCCTAACTTTTATATTCATAGCCTAATCTGCTCACAGGACGTTTGTTGGAACCCACACAGCAACAGGATGAGCACTGGAGGAGATGGTCACGCAAGGACTGGGAGCCAACAAATAAACTAATCAGTGCCATATTCACATCTCAAAATGGCACCAGCAAAATGCCTTGCGAAATTAGATTCAGACATCACAAACTTTATATGGGATTATAAATCCCACAGAATACAAAGAGCACACCTCAGTAAACCAAAAGAGATGGGTGGTCTAGCGCTCCCTAACTTCATGTACTATAATTGGGCGGTAAATATTAAAAATATGATTCACCTGCTGGACAACTCTGCCCAGCAGGTGGATTGGATTGTAATGGAGAGAGAGGACTGCGCTCCTGGTAATACAGGAGCGACTCTCCTCTCACCAACGAATTTGAATAACAAATATTATAATAAAAATCCAATGATACATAGTACAATCAGAACTTGGAAACAAATAAAACAGAACTTAAAATTAAGAAATCTATCTCTGCTAATGCCAATAGCCAATAACCCTTCGTTTAAACCCTCAATTATAGATAAATCATTTACACAATGGGAAAGAATGGGAATCAAAACGCTCGGAGACCTGTATGAATTAGGGAAATTATTACCATTTCAACAATTACAACTGAAATATAACTTGAAAAATAATCAATATTTTAAATATCTTCAAATCCGTGATTATCTGAAAAAATATACAAAAGACTATTATAATATGCCCCCAGACTTATTAGATGAAGCCATGAAGATAAAGGCTGAATCAGCAAATCTAATATCATACTTATATAATATTATATTGAATATAGAAATACCTACAACAGATAATATTAGAAGAGATTGGGAACAAGAATTAGCTATAAAAATTTCAAAAGAGAGCTGGAATAAACACTTAATATATGTGCATAAATGCTCGATCAACATACGACATACTCTAATCCAATATAAAACATTACACAGACTATATTATTCAAAAACTAAAATAAATAAACTCTTCCCCAATGTCTCACCCATTTGTGATAAATGTCAGGTACAAGAAGCTAACATAGCGCACTCTTTTGTTTTCTGTATAAAAATTCAAAAATTCTGGAACGAAATATTTGAAATCTTTACAAAATTATTTAAAACAAAACTTCTACCCAGAGTAGAATGGATCATTTTTGGAATATCGGAAGGTAACCCTGAATTAAATATGTTTCAAAAGAACTTACTTAATTATGGGCTAATAATCGGAAAAAAGCTTATACTTAAATTTTGGAAAAATGCTCCAATACCAACAACAAAAATGTGGATTTCAAACATGTTCGAAACATTACACTTGGAAGAGATGAGACTCCTCCTAGCAGGTAAAGCAGATCACTTCCAAAAGACGTGGTCTGCATTTATGGAACTATTACAAGCTAAGGTGCAATAATAAGTTAAAATATAAAGGCTACCAGGACCTGGTAATGGGGGGTATAAAATAAATTTTTAATAAAAACACGGTTGGTATATCCTTTTTTGCGGAGTTTTGTGTTACAATAGAGCGACTGATTTTCCTTTTTTCCTTGTTTTTCTTTTCTTTCTAGGGTCTTATTTATTTTCTTTGCTTCCTTCTCTAATTCCTTCCCTAAGGGGTTCTCTTCTCCCAACACTTTCCTGCACCTTCACGATTCTTGCTTACTTTTCTTACTTCTTTTATTTCTTTCTTTTTTAAAGCTCAAAAAATGAAGTGGTACAACATAATGTAATAAGATATATGCGATGTATTAATATGATTTACTGTACTGCTAAAAAAATAAAATTAAAAAAAAAAAAATGTTCAGCGGACCACTCAGTTTCAGAGCAATTAAGGACGGCAACAGTTTGTCAAAAGGGCCAAACCACTGCAGCGCTTTCATCACCAACAATGGAAGGCTTTTTAACATTCATTAGCACGAGGCTCTCAATCATAGGGCAATTATTTTTATTCACTCAGAGAATGTAGTCACCATTGGCAAAGCTACCATTTATTCTCCTTATCTAATTGCCCTTGAATTGAACAGTTTACTGGATCATTTCACATGGTACTTAAGAGTCAAGTGCATTGTTTTGGGTCTGCAGTCAAATGCAGCTCACTAGTTAAGGACCAACTGCTTCCTTCCCCGAAGGACCTTCATTAACCAGACGGCTTCTTTAAATGACAATCTGATCGTGTCATAGTCAACACTGGTGATAAGATATCAATTCCGCTTTGTAACAAAAAAGGAAATGAATTCCTATGTTGCAACAGAAGGACTTGAATTCCTGCAAATTGATCGTTAGTCTAGGACTTATTTATTAGCCAAACAATATGTCACTGTGGTTACACAAGAGAAAAGGTGGCCGGTAATAAAAATCTTTCATGTGTTTGCCAGTCTTAACAGTAGCAATATGAAGGATGGTTAAAGGCCAAAAAACACAGATTACTGTCACCTTTGCTGCAGAAAGCAGATAAAACTGTTCTCTTGTAGGTGTCTGCTGTTCACTAACAACATTTCTTCTCCATCACTTTTAAATGCATTGCTCAAGTTATATTCAGGCATCTAGGATAAGGCACCAATTACTTTCTTGCCAACTGGATCCAAATGGATCTTCAATACTCGTGCAAATTTAAAGCTTTTACACAGTTCCAGTAAGTGGTTACTGACCAGAAACATAAAATATTTTCCCTCCCTACAGATGCTGCCAGCCTTCCTGAGTATCTCAGAAGTTCATTGGTTATAGGAGCAGAATTAGGCCATTCGGCCCATCAAGTCTACTCCGCCATTCAATCATGGCTGATCCATCTCTCCCTCATTCTCCTGCTTTCTACCCATAGCCCTGGCACCATTATCTGCAGCATTTTCCATTTTCATGGCAGATTTCCAGCATCGGAATTTGTTTGCCTTTTTCAGAATCCATGGGTTAGATTTACTTTAGCTGGACAGGAAATGCTGGAGTAATTCAGTGGGTCGGGCAGCATCTCTGGAGAAAATGGGCAGGTGACGTATCAGGTCAGGATCCTTCTTTGGACTCATTTACTGATCTCTCACTGGATCAGTGCCTCAAGGTTACAAGCTACATCATATGATTCCCAATTACTCTGGTGCATTCCATAAATTAGATTCCCCCTCCCTCGCTCCCCCCCACCCCCCCACCACCTCACCCTTTAGCTTGACAAATATTTGCCACGGAAATTCTGAGAACACAAATTGATAATCAAAGTGAAAATCATTTCTGCGGAGCCATGATGAACAACAATATCAATAGATATCAATATTTGGGCGGCACGGTGGCGCAGCGGTAGAGTTGCTGCCTTACAGCGCCAGAGACCCGGGTTCAATCCCAATTACGGGTGCTGTCTGTACATTCTCCCCGTGGCCGTGTGGGCTTTCTCTTCGAATTCCTCCCACACTCCAAAGACGTGCAGGTCGCTAGGTTAATTGGCTTGGTGTGTGTGTGTGTGTCGGTGTGTGTCGGGACCGCTGGTCGGTGCCGACTCGGTGGGCCGAAGGGCCTGTTTCCACATTCTATCTCTAAGCAAAGCCAAATATTAAAATCAAAACCAGCCCAGAATTTCCTGGAGAAGTATCAAAGAATCTGAAGAAGGGTCTTGATCTGAAACGTCGCCCATTCTTTCTCTCCAGAGATGCTGCCTCACCCACCGAGTTATTCCAGCATTTTGTGTCGACCAAGAATTGTTACAAGTCTTTCTTAAAAAGAAATGGAATGTGAAGGAACTTCACCATGAGTAACAAATCTTTGGAACAATTGTGGCACTCCACACCTTGCAGTACACTCCTGGAGCCTATTCTTGACCTCTCTCAGAATAAGATATTGATGTATTTTGGCACAACACAAAAAGTTGGTATTTAGTTGCATTAAGAGTTCCTTTTTAAATAACAAGATTTATGTAGTGCAAAGTCTAGAGGCCCAGAAAGGAAACAATAGGAACAGAAAATTCTACTCCTTCGTGTTGAAATAAAACCACCCACTGCTTTTCTGCATTTTTATTTTGCTTTCCTCGTTTTTCTTTCCTTTTCTCCCTGCTTCCAATCTTTTCTTCCCTCATTATGTTTTCTTCTGTGTCTACTTTCTTTCCCTATCCTTAGACGTCACCAAATAGTGATATCTTAGCCGACACCAAGCCGATTAGCCGACAAATCTGTTTTGTTTTTTTGGAGTGTGGTAAGCAACTGGAGATCCCGGAGCAAACCACACTGTCACAGAGAGAACGTACAAACTTGGTATAGACAGCTCCCGTAGTCAGGATCGAACCCGGATCTCTGGCGCTATAAGGCTGCAAGTCTGCTGCTGCACCACCGATCAATATACTCTACCTTATAGAGGCGTGTATGATCATAAGGGGAATAGAGAGCGTGTATGCACATCGGCTTTTACCTAGAGTAGGGAAATCACGAACCAGATGGCAATCAGTGGGTTATTCAGCAGAGTAGACACAATGGGCTGAATGGCCCAGTTCTGCTTTTATTTCTTTATGAACATTGGTTTAAGGTTAGACGGGAAAGATTTAATAGGAACCCAAGGCACAACCTTTTCCACTCAAAGGGTGGTGAGCATATGGAACGTACCACCAGAGTAGGTAGTCGAGGCAGAGACTAAAATAACATTTGAAAGATTTGGACAGGTACTTGGACAGGATAGGTTTAGAAGGGATATGGGTCAAATGCAGGCAGATGGGACTAGTGCAGATGGGGCATCTTGAAAACCATGAGAAAATTGGGCCGATGGGCTTGTTTGGTGCTGTACGACTATACCTTACTTATTTTACCAGCAGAAATGTTATTCATCTTTGCAAAGTGGTTAAAGCTGCAATGGCAAGAACAAAAACAAGGAAAGAGACAGGTAGGCAAACATATTAAACATTTATAGATCAGGTTTGTTGGGTTAATATTGCATCTGCTTTTGAATGACATTATGACCACATCAGGGTGAAGGAACCAGATGGTATCCTTGGAATAAGAGGGACAATTTCCTCCGCCCATTTACTGTTTAAACACTTGGGTTGCACTGACATCCCTAAAGTGGTAACTCCAGGAAACTCTGGAGTTTAGAAGGATGAGAGGGTATCTTATTGAAACGTATAAGATTGTTAAGGGTTTGGACATACAAGAGGCTGAAAACATGTTCCCAATGTTGGGGGAGTTCAGAACCAGGGGCCACAGTTTAAGAATAAGGGGTAAGCCATTTAGAACAGAGACGAGGAAACACTTTTTCTCACAGAGAGTTGTGTCTGTGGAATTCTCTGCCTCGGAGGGCGGTGGAGGCCGGTTCTCTGGATACTTTCAAGAGAGAGCTAGATAGGACGGAGTCAGGGGATATGGGGAGAAGGCAGAAATGGGGTACTGATTGGGGATGATCAGCCATGATCACATTGAATGGCGATGCTGGCTCAAAGGGCTGAATGGCCTACTCCTGCACCTATTGTCTATTGAAACCATAACCATATTTGAGGAATATTTTCCACATCAAGCTGTACTAACCACAAAGTGAACAACACTGGCTGGTCTTCATAAGTTATAGGCGCAGACTTAGGCCATTCGGCCAATCAAGTCTACTCTGCTATTCAATCATGGCTGATCTACCTTTCCCTCTCAACCCCATTCTCCCTGTTAATCTCTGCCTTAGAAATATCAATTGACTTGGCCTCCACAGACTTCTGTGGCAATGAATTCCACAGATTCACCACCCTTGGACTAAAGAAATTCCTACGCAGCGCCGTTTTAAAGGCTCGTCCTTTTATTCTGAGATCCTCTCCACATCCACTCTATCCAGACCTTTCACTATTCAGTAGGTTTCGAAGAGGTCCCCCCTCGTTCTTCCAAACTCAGCTCCTTCCAACGTCGACCTGCTAATTGAGTCTCCCAACAGTGGAGTTTGGGATAGCAATCACCAGGGAAACTAGGACCAAGGGAACTTTCAGTCTATGCTTTAATTTAGCGATGTAGCGAGGAAACAGGTCCTTCGGCCCACTGAGTCCGCGTCAACCAGCGAATCCCGTACACTATCCTGCACACCAGGGACAATTTACAGAAGCCAATCAGCCTACAAATCTGTACGCCTTTGGAGTGTGAGAAGAAACCGGAGCACCCGGAGAAAACCCACGTCGCCTGGGGGTGAACGTATAAACTCCGTACAGACAGCACCTGTAGTCAGGATCGAACCCGGGTCTCTGGCGCTGCAAGGCAGCAACTCTACCGCTGTGCCGGCCTTAATGACAAAAGGATGCGCATTTGGAATGAAATACGCACAGTGTATAAACCAACAGGACTGGGATAGAATAAGAGAGAGTAGACATTTAATACCTCTACAAGGTATAACAAAAATACATTAGTAGCACCCCGGTGTGTTCACACACACACACTGCCTCGTGAGAGGACATGCCAGAATAACATTCCTACAATATTAACCCCACCATTATCCCCTTTGGGGAAAAAAATGATTTTTGCTTTGATCGATACATATACACACATATATATATCGAAACGTCACCTATCCATTAACTCCAGAGATGATGAATCAAAGGATGGGGCAGAAGAAAGCAGGAACGGGATACTGATTTTGGATGATCAGCCATGGTCATATTGAACGGGAGAGGTGCTGGCTCGAAGGGCCGAACGGCTTACTCCTGCACCTATGTTTCTAAGCTGCCTGTCCCGCTGAGTTATTTCAGCATTTCGTGTCTACCTTCGGTGTAAAACCAGCTGCCCACACTACCCACCTCCACAGATACATACAGAGTAGCTTCCGTCTATTCCGCTTGGATTTCAGATTTCGCCTGCAATGCATCGAAATTCAACTCGCGCTGACAATCCGAAACAAACAGGGACCTTCTTTCAACTCGAAATAAAATATCTCTCCACATCACCGTCGATATCTCTCGTCTCCCCCTCCCCCGTCCCCTGACTCTCAGTGAAGAAGAGTCTCGACCCCCAAACGCCACCCATTCCTTCTCTCCAGAGATGCTGCCTGTCCCGCGGAGTTACTCCGGCTTTCTGTATCTATCTTGGGTTTAAACCAGCATCTGCAGTTCCTTCCTACATAACATTTGAGAGCGGTCGCCACCGGCTTGGGCTACTGAAAAGGTTTAGCAGAGAGCTGGTGAACTGAATGAAGAGATGTACCTTAGTTGCTGGTCTTCAGAAGTGGACCGGGGGGTCCAGAGAACGTGGCCCACAGACAGATCAGTCCAACACACATACACTCAACCCAGGCTCCGACAACAGGTTGACACTAGACTTCAACCCCCCCGCATGAACTTCCCAGAAGAGTTGGTTTGTGAAACAGTCGTTCTTTTATCCTGCTGATTAAAGTTGGGGTTTAGACTTCTCCTCATCAGCTTCCCTGGTGCAGAGACGGGTCAGAGTTGCTCTCGCCCTTTCCAGCAGACAGTCCTTGTTGTGTGGAGCTGCAGTCACATAGAGCGTCCCCATGGCCCTGCTGTAGTCACCGTGCCTCCAGCCAGCCTCATCGCAGCTCAGCCAACACCACACTCCTTGCCTCACATCTCTTTCATCCTCGCTTTATCCACAGCAGCATAAAGGTGTCCGCTGGGTCCTAGAGCTCCTTCCTGTGTGTGTGTGTGTGTGCGTGCGTGTGTTGGGGCGCGGATTTATTAACCCTTCCATCGCCAGACTCCTCTGCAATATCTCTCCATGTCTCTCGTTTCCCTCTCCCCTAACTCTCAGTCTGAAGTAGGGTCTCATAGAAACATAGAAACATAGAAATTAGGTGCAGGAGTAGGCCATTCAGCCCTTCGAGCCTGCACCGCCATTCAATATGATCATGGCTGATCATAAATATAGCCAATGAACTGGCCTCGACTTCCCTCTGCGGCAGAGAATTCCAGAGATTCACCACTCTCTGTGTGAAAAAAGTTCTTCTCATCTCGGTTTTAAAGGATTTCCCCTTTATCCTTAAGCTGTGACCCCTTGTCCTGGACTTCCCTAACATCGGGAACAATCTTCCTGCATCTAGCCTGTCCAACCCCTTAAGAATTTTGTAAGTTTCTATAAGATCCCCTCTCAATCTTCTAAATTCTAGAGAGTATAAACCAAGTCTATCCAGTCTTTTCATAAGACAGTCCTGACATCCCAGGAATCAGTCTGGTGAACCGTCTCTGCACTCCCTCTATGGCAATAATGTCCTTCCTCAGATTTGGAGACCAAAACTGTACGCAATACTCCAGGTGTGGTCTCACCAAGACCCTGTACAACTGCAGTAGAACCTCTCTGCTCCTATACTCAAATCCTTTTGCAATGAAAGCTAACATACCATTCGCTTTCTTTACTGTCTGCTGCACCTGCATGCCTACCTTCAATGACTGGTGTACCATGACACCCAGGTCTCACTGCATCTCCCCCTTTCCCAATCGGCCACCATTTAGATAATAGTCTGCTTTCCTGTTTTTGCCACCAAAATGGATAACCTCACATTTATCCACATTATACTGCATCTGCCAAACATTTGCCCACTCACCCAGCCTATCCAAGTCACCCTGCAGTCTCCTAGCATCCTCCTCACAGCTAACACTGCCCGCCCCAGCTTAGTGTCATCCGCAAACTTGGAGATATTGCCTTCAATTCCCTCATCCAGATCATTAATATATATTGTAAATAGCTGGGGTCCCAGTACTGAGCCTTGGGGTACCCCACTAGTCACTGCCTGCCATGGTGAAAAGGACCCGTTTACTCCTACTCTTTGCTTCCTGTTTGCCAGCCAGTTCTCTATCCACATCAATACTGAACCCCCAATACCTGGTGCTTTAAGTTTGTATACTAATCTCTTATGTGGGACCTTGTCGAAAGCCTTCTGGAAGTCCAGATACACCACATCCACTGGTTCTCCCCTATCCACGCTACTAGTTACATCCTCGAAAAATTCTATAAGATTCGTCAGACATGATTTACCTTTCGTAAATCCATGCTGACTTTGTCCAATGATTTCACCACTTTCCAAATGTGCTGCTATCCCATCTTTAATAACTGACTCTAGCAGTTTCCCCACTACCGATGTTAGACTAACTGGTCTGTAATTCCCCATTTTCTCTCTCCCTCCCTTCTTAAAAAGTGGGGTTACGTTTGCTACCCGCCAATCTTCAGGAACTACTCCAGAATCTAAAGAGTTTTGAAAGATTATTACTAATGCATCCACTATTTCTGGAGCTACTTCCTTAAGTACTCTGGGATGCAGCCTATCTGGCCCTGGGGATTTATCGGCCTTTAATCCATTCAATTTACCCAACACCACTTCCCGGCTAACCTGGATTTCACTCAATTCCTCCAACTCCTTTGACCCGCGGTCCCCTGCTATTTCCGGCAAATTATTTATGTCTTCCTTAGTGAAGACGGAACCAAAGTAGTTATTCAATTGGTCCGCCATATCCTTGTTCCCCATGATCAACTCCCCTGTTTCTGACTGCAAGGGACCTACATTTGTTTTAACTAATCTCTTTCTTTTCACATATCTATAAAAACTTTTGCAGTCAGTTTTTATGTTCCCTGCCAGTTTCTTTCATAATCTATTTTTCCTTTCCTAATTAAGCCCTTTGTCCTCCTCTGCTGGTCTTTGAATTTCTCCCAGTCCTCCGGTATGCTGCTTTTTCTGGCTAATTTGTACGCATCATCCTTCGCTTTGATACTATCCCTGATTTCCCTTGTTATCCATGGATGTACTACCTTCCCTGATTTATTCTTTCGACCAGAAAACGCCACCCATTCCTTTTCTCCAGGGATTCTGCCTGACCTGCTGAGTTACTCCAGCTTTTTGTGTCTATCTTTGGTGTAAAGTAGCACCCACACTTCTATGTTGTCTGCTCCACTGCAAAATCTCCTCAAGGTGTTCCTACTTTGAAGAGGTTCTCCTCGTCTCTCCCACGAGAGTTCTGCGACATCCTCTCTCGCTGCTCCCCTTCTGTGATCACTCCTGCTCTCCCACCATGTTTTAACCCAGGGTAGACAGAAATGCTGGAGAAACTCAGCGGGTGAGGCAGCATCTATGGATCGAAGGAAATGGGCAATGTTTCGGGTCGAGACCCTTCTTCTGACTACAACTATAGTGGGCCTCACCCACTGAGTTTCTCCAGCATTTTTGTCTACCTTCGATTTTCCAGCATCTGCAGTTCCTTGTTAAATGTTTTAACACAGACTCGCTTCCACAGCCTATCATCTTTCATTCATTTGTTCTATATCTCTCCATATCACCGTCTATATCTCTCCTTTCCCTTTTCCCTGACTCTCAATCTCGACCCGAAATGTCACCTATTTCTTTTCTCCAGAGATGATGACATGTACCACCCAGATTCAAGAACAGCTTCTTCCATAGCAAAAGGATTTGCGTATAGGAGCAGGGAGGTTCTACTGCAGTTGTACAGGGTCTTGGTGAGACCACACCTGGAGTATTGTATACAGTTTTGGTCTCCTAATCTGAGGAATGACATTCTTGTACAGAGAAGGTTCACCAGACTGATTCCTGGGATGTCAGGACTTTCATATGAAGAAAGACTGGATAGACTCGGTTTGTACTCGCTAGAATTTAGAAGATTGAGGGGGATCTTATAGAAACTTACAAAATTCTTAAGGGGTTGGACAGGCTAGATGCAGGAAGATTGTTCCCGATGTTGGGGAAGTCCAGAACAAGGGGTCATAGTTTAAGAATAAAGGGGAAATCTTTTAGGACCGAGATGAGAAAAACTTTTTTCACACAGAGTGGTGAATCTCTGGAATTCTCTGCCGCAGAAGGTAGTTGAGGCCAGTTAATTGGCTATATTTAAGTTCAATGTGGCTCTTGTGGCTAAAGGGATCAGGGGGTATGGAGAGAAGGCAGGAACAGGATACTGAGTTGGATGATCAGCCATGATCATATTGAATGGCGGTGCAGGCTGGAAGGGACGAATGGCCTACTCCTGCACCTATTTTCTATGTTTCTATGTTTCTATGTTTCCCCAATGTTATCAGACCTATCGTAAACTAGGGCTTATCTTCCCGATCTCCCAATCTACCTCATTGTGGCCTCTGCACTTTTTTTAATCTCAACTTTTTCTGATGCTGAACACTATATATTGTGCACTCTATTTCATTTCCCCCTTTGCATTAACTAATGTGCCCAGGACCGGTATAGTTGTAGTCATGCATGGGATGTTTCAGCACGCAAAACAACGTTTATCATCGTATTTCAGTGTATGTGACGATCATAAACCAATACCGATCTTTATTGCCGATGACCCAACTATGTGTTACAGGGAAATTGTGAAATTGTTACACTGTGCATTTTCAAGGAATGCAAACCAATGTGGGGTTGTACGTGTAATGTTTTTAAGCAAAATTTAAGTCAGAACTTGATAACAAAATGGTGAAGAAAAGTTTTATATTTGTTGCAATGTAAAGAGTAAGTCGAAATTGCAACACAGAAGTAATCAATGTCACCTTGGTGTCCCATGCTTGCATTTACACTTCATAGCTTATTCCCACCTTATTCCACCCCACCTCTTGCTCAAAGCTTCTTTTCCTTTCCCTACATGTATTGACCCAACTTTTCCTTTGATGTATCTGTGCAAGTTGTCTCAAGTTTTGGGTTCCACATTCTCACTGTTCTCTCGGGGATCATGACAGAAGCCTCCGCGTGGCGATCCCCAGAGACGCTGACATGGTGCGCTCTGTGACGCGTCGGGTGACCAATTCTGTCAACATGTTGGACGGCGACAGAAGGCAACAGCGAGCTGTACATCGTCTGACACACGAGCGAACAAACTGCTCTCTCAGACAGAAACAAGCTTCTCCTGAATTTCCAATGGGATCCATTGATGAGTATCGGCCAGATAATCATCTGGAAATGTTACCAAAACTGTTCCCAATTATCCTGTGCAGCTTCCAAAAACTACGAGTTTTCACAACAAGCAGAGGCAAAAGTCCCCGTGGGGAAACTTCACAGATATGCACGCTTTGGGTTGAAGACAGAGGAAACCTTCACAGTCAGGGCAAGAACCTGCAAACTCCACACAGATGGCATCAGTCATATTTTAACCCAACTCTCTGGAGCAGTGAGCTGCAGCAGAGACCTCCCACTGTGCCACTATGGCCAAGCTGGCCATCCGCGGAGTCAAGGCGCCAGACGGTGGAGGGCTCTACCCGAGCCGGCTGCCTGCCCCTTTTCCGGGGATACGTCCGTGCCCGGGTGCGGATAGAAAGGGAATACCCCCTGTCTACGGGAACCCTGAGGGAGTTCCGTGACCGCTGGGCACCGAGGGGGGTTGAATGTATCCTGGACAAGGATTGCAATATAGTTGTTTAGCAGTTGCTTAGCATATTTGTTTCGTCTTGTATTATGATGCTGTTTTGTTTTATTGTATTGTAAATACTATTTTAATATTTGAATAAATATTTTTGATTAAAAAAAAACAAAAAAAAAACAAGAAACTGTGCCACTATGCGGCACTTAAAGGCAAAATAGGCAGCACCACTAGTATGCCTACTCCAGCTCACAGCTCCAGAGAATTGGGTTTACAATAGACAATAGACAATAGGTGCAGGAGTAGGCCATTCGGCCCTTCGAGCCAGCACTGCCATTCAATGTGATCATGGCTGATCATCCCCAATCAGTACCCCGTTCCTGCCTTCTCCCCATATCCCCTGACTCCACTATCTTAAAGAACCCTATCTAGCTCTCTCTTGAAAATATCCAGAGAACGCCCGGCCTCCACCGCCCTCTGAGGCAGAGAATTTCACTCTCACAACTCTCTGTGTGAAAAATTACACACAACTCTGTGTAAAAATTTTAGTTTAGAGATACAATTTGGTTTAGCGATACAGCGTGGAATCAAGCCTTTCGGCCCATCGTGTCCGCGCGCATCAACGATCCCCACATATTAACACCGTACTACACCCACAAGGGACAATTTTCACATTCTTATACATTGCCACTTTTAAAAACTTTTCTATATATCTATTTTACAGAACTATGCACATGTAGCACTTTTTATGGGCACACTAAGCACTTTTACTGATCGTCTGATATAAATGTTATATTCTGCTGCTATTTTGAAGAGTCAATGCAACAAAATTTCGTTCAATGTGCACTGTGTCTATGTGTATACCTGAATGACAATTAAAGTTATATTCATTCATATTAATTTACCAAGCCAATTAACCCACAAACCTGAATGTCTTTGGAGTGTGGGAGGAAACCGAAGATCTCGGAGAAAACCCATGCTGGTCATGGGGAGAACGTACAAACTTGTACAGATAGCACCCGTAGTCTGGATCGGGTCTCTGGCGCTGCATTCACTGTAAGGCAGCAACTCTACCGCTGCACCAGCATGTTGCCCATTTCAATTCAATTCTGACTGGTTCATATTATTCTATGTAAAGTAATAAAGCACGATGAAAAACTAGGTCTTGCTGCATCACTTAACAATTAGCATGTGATGGTAGATACAGCAGCATATCTAGTCGGCACTTTTGGGATTTTCATTCGCACCTTCATTACATAGGATACATATCACTGAAACAGACTGCTTGGCCCATGCGGTACATGCTAAGATTTATGCTCTACTCCAAGGTTCTTTCTATCTTTCTTCTTCTAAGTATATCAGTGCAACAATCTGTTCCCTTCTTCATAAGATCATAAGATCATGTGATAGGAGTAGAATTAGGCCATTCGGCCCAGGTCTACTATGCCATTCAATCATGGCTGATTTATCTCTCCCTCCTACCCCCATTCTCCTGCCTTCTCCCCATAACGTTTGACACCCATACTAATCAAGAATCTATCTACCTCTGCCTTAAAAATATACTCTGACTTGGCCTCCACAGCCTCTGTGGCAAAGAATTCCACAGATTCACCAACCTCTGACTAACGACATTTCTCCTCATCTCCTTCCTAAAAGAATGTCCTTTAATTCTGAGGCTATGACATCTCGTCCTAGACTCTCCCATTAATGGGAACATCCTCTCCACATCCACTCTATCCAAGCCTTTCACTATTTTATACTTTTCAACGTGGTCCCCCCTCATTCTTCTAAACTCCAGCGAGTACAGGCCCAGTACGGTCAAATGCTCTTCTTCAAATTGGGAACATGTTGCCTTTTAAATATATCTGGCTGACTGTATGGGTTTTCCATTCACTTCAAGCAATCATTGTAGTGGTGAGTTCTACATTGTCAATACTCTTTGGGTACAGTTTTGTCTGTATTTCTTTCTGGTGTCCTGGTAGCACCTTATACTGACTGTAAGGTTATACATCTAGTCTGTCAAAATCCCTCAGAATTTTATATAACTCCATTAAGTCACCACTGTCCTTCCCTTCTCAATAGACAATAGGTGCAGGAGTAGGCCATTTGGCCCATCAAGCCCAGCACCGCCATTCAATGTGATCATGGCTGATCATCCGCCATTCAATGTGATCATCCATAATCTCAAGAAATGATGTCCCCTTCTGCTCATCCTTCCCTGACATGCATACCTCACATTCCTGGTCCTATTCTAGTAAGTCTTGTATCCCCTCCAGCATCTCCATTACACAGAAACATAGAAACATAGAAAATAGGTGCAGGAGGAGGCCATTCGGCCCTTCGAGCCAGCACCACCATTCATTGTGAGCATGGCTGATCGTCCCCTATCAATAACCTGTGCCTGCCTTCTCCCCATATCCCTTGACTCCACTAGCCCCTAGAGCTCTATCTAACTCTCTCTTAAATCCATCCAGTGATTTGGCAGGGAATTCTATAAATTCACAACTGTCTGGGTGAAAAACTTTTTTCTCACCTCAGTATTAAATTACCTCCCCTTTATTCTAACACTGTGGCCCCTGGTTCTGGACTCGCCCAACATTGGGAACATATTTCCTGCATCTAGCTTGTCCAGTCCTTTTTATAATTTTATATGTTTCTATAGGATACCCCCTCATCCTTCTAAACTTGAATACAAGCCTAATCTTTTCAATCTTTCCTTATTTAACAGTCCCGCCATCCCAGGGATCAATCTCGTAAACCTACGCTGCACTGCCTCAATCACAAGGATGTCCTTCCTCGAATTAGGAGACCAAAACTGTACCCATTACTCCAGATGTGGTCTCACCAGAGCCCTATACAACTGCAGAAGAACCTCTTTACTCCCATACTGAAATCCTCTTGTTATGAAGAGGATTACCGCAGACAGTGTTCCAACTGTGACTTAGTTCTCCGACTTGTTTCACGGTCCTCCTGATTAATTTTACTGTTTGTATGCCTCGTTGTCAGCTTCCCCTCAGCTAACAATGAACTGTTCTACATTTCCTTGATCACCGTCTGATTTGATCTGTCGTGTTCACACCTTATCCTTCCATATCTCTACTCTCCCTCTCCCCTGACTCTCAGTGGAGAAGGGTCTTGACTCGAAACTTCACCCATTCCTTCTCTCCAGAGATGCTGCCTGTCCTGCTGAGTTAGTCCAGCATTTTGTTGGTGTAAACCAGTTGCAGTTCCTTTCTACACTTAACCAAGGATCAATTCTCATTTAGCATGCCTTCCCTATTTTTCAATTTCATCACGGTGCTGGCTTGAAGGGCCGAATGGCCTCCTCCTGCACCTATTTTTCTACCACTATAGAATTAAACCCTTCTGCTTTCTTAACCACCTTGCTAACCTGTGGTGCAATTTATAGAGATTGATAGTCAGAGAGTCATAGAGTGATACAGCATAGAAAAATACCCTTCTGCCCAACTTGCCTACACCAGCCAACAATGTCCCAGGGATTGCTGTTCCTTCTCATTAACATGTTAATTGTAACCTCCGTCTGGCTTCAAGTTCATCTGGGTTTGTTTAGTATATCCTAATAATCCCAAACCAAAAATGCATTCATCGGATATTCCACGTTGGATGGAGCTGCCCACTGGTGTATTGATACTAGTACATTTCATTCACACTTGCTGCCTATCTGGAAAACCTCTTTATTACTTTGGTAGGAATTCAGCCCCCAACTTTCGATAATTAAAGATAGACTGGAGTAACTCAGCGGGTGAGGCAGCATCTCTGGAGAGAAGGAATGGGCGACGTTTCGGGTCGAGACCTTTCTTCAGACTGATGTCAGGGGAGGGGGCAGCACAAAGATAGAATGAAGGCGGAGACAGTAAGACTAGTGGGAGAACTGGGAAAGGGAAGAAGGGAGAAAGCAAGGGCTATCTAAAGTTAGAGAAGTCAATGTTCATACCCTTGGGGTGGCCCAGCACTTCAACTCCCCGTCCCATTCCCAATCTGGCCTTTCAGTCCTGGGCCCCCTCCATTGTCAGAGTGAGGCCCAGTGCAAATTGGAGGAATAGCATCTCATATTTCGCTTGGGTAGTTTACACCCCAGCGGTAAGAACATTGACTTCTCGAACTTCAGATAGCCCTTGCTTTCTCCCTTCATCCCCTTCCCGATTCTCCCACTAGTCTTACTGTCTCCGACATTCTATATTTGTCCCACCCCCTCCCCTGACATCAGTCTGAAGAAGGGTCTCGACCCAAAACGTCACCCATTCCTTCTCTCCAGAGATGCTGCCTCACCCGCTGAGTTACTCCAGCATTTTCTGTCTACCTTTAATTATCGAAAGTTGGGGATTTTTAGAGGAACCGGCGGCATGGGGAGACCATCATGAGGAGGAGGGCGGGGGGGGGGGGGGGGGGGGGGGGGGGGGGGGTGGGGGGGTCGGTGGGTCCTTTATGTGACAATTTTGCATCCTTGGGTATGCCCAAAGAATTTCAATGCGACATGTCACCTATGACAATAAAGTATTCATTCATTCATTCGTTCATTCATTCGTTCATTCATTCATTCATTCATTCGTTCATTCGTTCATTCGTTCATTCATTCATTCGTTCATTCGTTCAATCAGTCATTCATTCATTCATTCATTCAAATCATTCATTCATTCATTCATTCATTCAATCATTCATTCATTCAATCATTAATTCATTCAATCATTCATTCAATCATGCATCAATCATTCATTCAATCATTCATTCATTCATAAACTAAACTATCAAAGGCCTGAAATCCTGTGCTGCAACAGTATACATATACCTGATCCTGATTCATGAACTGTGCTCACCACAATGATTCTGTGTTACCACAAGATATGTGATCAGCTGCTGAACGTAAGTTGCAAAAGCAGGATACTTGATAGGACTGAATGCGTTTCTGGAAGGAGCCAGTGTGCTCGGTAACAATGCCCACATACATTGCTCAGAAGATAAGGTGACAAGGTGACTAATGCGCCAAGCCCACGTTGTTTAGTTACACTGCTTTCAAAAGTGGAACGTTTTCTCTTGGGCTGATACAATTTTCTAATCTCATTAGCAAAGAGGCAACACCATGTTTTGAGGTAAGTGATTGAGAATGACAAAATGAACTGTTCCAGGATTGCATACCATGAAAAGCAACTGTTTTTGTAACCATCATGTATTTCTGTTTTTAGTTTGGTTCTATTTGGATTTTCTTTTTATAGTTGAGATTCTAGCATCAGCGGTTTTTAAAAACAAATTGTCCTTAGTTGCAAATCTAACAGTGTTCCTGACCGGTGGTGTTTTAGATCCCATTCCTGGTTCTGGCTGCCCTCACACCCCACAGACCAGACCCCCCCAACTCTGACCTCTCTCCGCACCCCCTCACTCCAACACACACCTGGCTTACTCTCTTGACCTCTGACCCGTGTTTTGGACTAATTCGTTTAATTTAGAGATAGGGCACGGAAAAAGGCCATTCGGCCCACCGAGTTCGCGCTGACCAGCAATCTCCAATACACCAATACTGTCCTGCACACACAAGGGACAATTTTACTATTTTACCATGCCCATTAGCCTACAAACCTGTACGCCTTTGAAGTTTGGGAGGAAACCAGAGCTCCCAGAGAAAACCCACGCAGGTCACGGGGAGAACGTAAAAACTCCATACACACAGCACCAATAAATAGGATCGAAGCCGGATCTCTGGCACTGTAAGGCAGTAACTCTACAGCTGCACCACCGTGCCGTTAATGAAGGAGTCATTTGCTGGACCGACAGGATTTCGGAACAGGCGGATTATTAGAGTTTTACTGTAATGAATTATTTCCCTATCCATCGACGTTAAAGCACATAAAAGTGATCACACTTACTTCTTCAGAAACGCATGCAGCCAAAAGTTAAAATAAAACAAAACTGCAGATATTAAAACTCTAAGCAAAGTAGTAGTGAATGCAGGAAATATCAGCAAATCAGGCAGCATCTTAGGCGGGAGAGGCAGAACAAGTATTTCAGGTTGGTGACCTTGCATCAGAACTGATGAAAGGTTACCTGAAACATTAACTCTATTTTTGTCTCTCCCTGGCTGCTGACCCACTGGCTGTGTAATTCCAGCATTCTCTGCCTTTATTTCATGCATCTTCCTCTCTCTATACACTGTAAACGGTTCGATTATTATCATGTCTTGTCTTTCTGCTGACTGGTTGGCACGCAACAAAAGCTTTTCACTGTACCTCGCAACACCTGACAATAAACTAAACTGAACTGTGAATGGTTGAGTTGAAACATTTTGTGTCATAAGTTCATATGTTCATAAGGTACACTAGCAGAATTAGGCCATTCGGCCCATCAAGTCTACCCTGGTCTACTTGAAAAGCAACTTATTTTGTAACCATCATGTAGTTCTGTTTTTAGTTTGGTTCTATTTGGATTTATTATTTATAGTTGAGATTTTCATCGTCAGCAGCTTTATTAAAAATTCTCTCCAGTTGCAAATCTATCTATGTTCCTGGGATTTTAGTTCCCATACCTTGTTCTGCCTGCCCAACCCACCCCACAGGCAACACGCCAACTCTGACCACTGTCTGGGTTCTTCACTCTAACACACACCTGGCTTGCTCTCTTCTGATACATCTCGGACTAAATGGTTTAGTTTGGCTTGGAGATACAGCGCGAAAACAGACCCTTCGGCCCACCGAGTCCGTGCCGACCAGCGATTTCCACATATCAACACTATCCCACACTCACAGGGAGCAATTTTATAATTTTACCAATTAGCCAATTAGCATACAAACCTGTATGTCTTTGGAGTGCAGGAGGAAACCAGAGCTTCCCTGAGATAACCCACGCAGGTCACGGAGAGCGTACAAACTCTATACACACAGCATCCGTGGTCGGGATGGAACCTGGGTCTCTGGCACTGCAAGCGCTGTCAGGCAGCAACTCTACCGCTGAGCCTCCGTGCCGCCCTATCTGAAACATTAACTTTATTTTAATCTCTCTCTGGCTGCTGACCAACCTGCTGTGTATTTACAGCATTCTCTGGCTTTATTTCATGCAAATTTTACTTTTACCTTCCTCTGTACACTGTAAATGGCTCGAATGCAATCAGGGTTTGTCTTTCTGCTGACTGGTTAGCATGCAACTGTACCTCAGCACACGTGACAATGAACTAAACTGTACTGTGAATGCTGGTCTTTAAACATTTTGTGTGATAAGTTCATAAGGTACAGGAGCAGTATTAGGCCATTCAGCCCATCAAGCCTACTCTGCCATTCAATCCTGGCTGATCTATCTTTCCCTCGCAACCCCATTCTCCTGCCTTCTTCCCATAACCCCTGACACCCGTACTGATCAAGTATCTATCAATCTCCGCATTCAAAAAACCCATGACTTGGCCTCCACAGCCTCTGTGACAATGAATTCCACAGATTCAAGGTACGTCCTTTCATTCATGTAGCCTCACAATGGCCTCTGGTCCTAGACTACTAGTGGAAACATCCTCTCCACATCCACCCTATCCAGGCCTTTCACTATTCGGTAAGTTTCTATGTCTCCCCTGCTTGTTGTGATGGAAAGTGTCCTGTTTTAGAAGGTAATACTTTCTCCAATCATTGTCCCCAGTAATGGGCATCACATTAGGTCTATCCCACTAGGAAGGCAGCTTTCTAAAACATGAACACTTGTACTACAAGATAACTCTTTGATTTACTTATTAGAAGACTATAGTCACACCACTAGAACTCCGCTACCTCAGCAGCTTTACATTCATCCGCCCTCACTATGAAGACTATTGACAATAGACAATAGGTGCAGGAGTAGGCCATTCGGCCCTTCAAGCCAGCACCGCCTTTTAATGTGATCATGGCTGATCATCCCCAATCAGTACCTCGTTCCTGCCATCTCCCTATATCCCCTGACTCCGCTATCTTTAAGAGCCCTATCTAGCTCTCTCTTGAAAGTATCCAGAGAACCGGCCTCCACCACCCTCTGAGGCAGAGAATTCCACAGACTCACAACTCTCTGTGAGAAAAAGTATTTCCTCGTCTCCGTTCTAAATGGCTTGCCCTTTATTCTTAAACTGTGACCCCCTGGTTCTGGACTCTCCCAACATCGGGAACATGTTTCCTGCCGCTGGCGTGTCCAAACCCTTAACAATCTTATATGTTTCAATAAGATCCCCCTCATCCTTTTAAACTCCAGAGTGTACAAGCCCAGCTGCTCCATTCTCTTAGCATATGACAGCCCTGCCATCCCGGGAATTAACCTTGTAAACCTACGCTGCACTCCCTCAATGGCAAGAATGTCCTTCCTCAAATTAGGGGACCAAAACTGCATACAATACTCCAGGTGTGGTCTCACTAGGGCTCTGTATAACTGCGAAAGAACCTCTTTGCTCCTATACTCGACTCCTCTTGTTATAAAGGCCAACATGCCATTCGCTATCTTCACTGTCTGCTGTACCTGCATGCTTACTTTCATAGACTGATGTACAAGGACCCCCAGATCCCGTTGTACTTCCCCTTTTCCCAATTTGACGCCATTTAGATAGTAATCTGCCTTCCTGTTTTTGATACCAAAGTGGATAACATCACATTTATCCACATTAAACTTCATCTGCCCTGCATCTGCCCACTCCCCCAACCTGTCCAAGTCACCCTGCATTCTCATAGCATCCGCCTCACAGTTCACACTGCCACCCAGCTTTGTGTCATCTGCAAATTTGCTAATGTTACTTTGAATCCCTTCATCCAAATCATTGATATATTAACCACTGACTCTCCCTTGCCCATTTTCCTAGTTACATCCTCAAAAAATTGCAGAAAATTAGTCAAGCATGATTTCCCCTTCGTAAATCCATGCTGACACGGACTGATCCTGTTACTGCTATCCAAATGTGCGGGCTATTTCATCTTTTATAATTGTCTCCAGCATCTTCCCCACCACCGATGTCAGGCTAACTGGTCTATAAGTCCCTGTTTTCTCTCTCCCGCCTTTCTTAAAAAAGTGGGATAACATTAGCTACCCTCCAATCCACAGGAACTGATCCTAAGTCTATAGAACATTGGAAAATTATCACCAATGCATCCACAATTTCTAGAGCCACTTCCTTAAGTACCCTGGGACAGACAATCAGGCCCTGGGGATTTATCAGCCTTCAGTCCCATCAGTCTATCCAACACCATTTCCTGCCTAATGTGGATTTCTTTCAGTTCCTCTGTCACCCCAGATCCTCTGGCCACTACTATATCAGGAATATTGTTTGTGTCCTGCTTAGTGAAGACGGATCCAAAGTACCTGTTCAACCCATCTGCCATTTCCTTGTTCCCCATAATAAATTCACCTTTTTCGGTCTTCAAGGGTCCAACTTTGGTCTTAACCAATTTTTTCCTCTTCACATACCTAAAGAAGCTTTTACTATCCTGCTTTATATTCTTGGCTATCTTACCTTCGTACCTCATCTTTTCTCCCCGTATTGTCTTTTTTGTTATCTTCTGTTGTTCTTTAAACATTACTCAATCCTCTTGCTTCCTGCTCATCTTTGCTACGTTGTACTTCTTCTCTTTTATTTTTATACTGTCCCTGACGTCCCTTGTCAGCCACGGTCGCCTCTTACTCCCCTTGGAATCTTTCTTCCTCCTAGGAATGAACTGATCCTGCACCTTCTGTATTATTCCCAGAAATACCTGCCATTATTGTTCCACTGTCATCCCTGCTAGTGTATCTTTCCAGTCAACTTTGGCCAGCTCCTCCCTCATGGCCCCATAGTCCCCTTTATTCACCTGTAACACTGACACCTCCGATCTACCCTTCTCCCTCTCCAATTGTAGATTAAACCTGACCATATTATGGTCACTGCCTCCTAATGGCTCATTAGCCTCAAGTTCCATTATCAAATCTGGTTCATTACATAACACTAAATCCAGAATTGCCTTCTCCCTGGTAGGCTCCAATACAAGCTGTTCTAAGAATCCATCACAAAGGCACTACAAAGTCCCTTTCTTGGGGTCCAGTACCAACCTGATTTTCCCAGTCTACCTGCATGTTGAAATCTCCCATAGCAACCACAGCATTACTTTTGCTACATGCCAATTTATTTCCTGATTCAACTTGCACCCTATGTCTAGGCTACTGTTTGGGGGCCTGTAGATAAGTCCCATTCGAGACTTTTTTACCCTTACAATTTCTTAGTTCTATCCATACTGATTCTACATCTCCTGTTTCAATGTTCCCCCTTGCAAGGGACTGAATTTCATTCCTCACCAACAGAGCTACCCCACCCCCTCTGCCCACCTGTCTGTCTTTTCGATAGGAGCTATACACTTGGATATTCAGTTCCCAGCCCTGGTCCTCTTGCAGCCATGTCTCTGTAATTCCCACAACATCATACTTGCCAATTTCTAACTGAGCCTCAAGCTCATCCACTTTATTTCTTATACTTTGCGCATTCATATACAGCACTTTGACCTCCCGTATTCACATCCCCCCTCGCAATTGGCCCTGACCTTACTCTTTTATCCCTCCTTGAACTTTCCTTCCCATTAATTTGAGAATCTTTTATAATTTTTCCTGTAGTCACTTCCCCTTCAACTCCATCTTTATACTCCCAATTTGGGTCAATCCCTCCCCCCCCACTATTTAGTTTAAACCCACACGTGTAGCCCTAGCAAACCTGCCTGCCAGAATGTCAGTCCCCGTCCAGTTAAGGTGTAACCTGTCCCTTTTTGTACAGGTCACCCCTACCCCAGAAGAGATCCCAGTGGTCGATAAATCTAAATCCTTGCTCCCTGCTCCAGCCCCACAGCCACACATTCAGATCCCCTATCTCCCTGTTCCTGTCCTCACTAGCACGAGGTACCGGAGGCAACCCAGAGATAACCACCCTAGAAGTCCGGAATTTCAGTCTTCTTCCCAACTCTCTGAACCCATGTTGGAGAAACTCCTTCCTCTTCTTCCCAATGTCGTTTGTGCCTACGTGCACAACTACTGCCGGCTGTTCACCTTCTCTCTCTCTCTCGAGGATGTTCTGAATTCGGCTCGTGACATCATGAACCCTGGCACCAGGGAGGCAACAGACCATCCTCGCATCTCGTCTGCTGCCACAGTATCTCCTGTCCGTTCCTCGGACAATGGATTCACCCACCACTAGGGCTCTGCCCGACGTCGGTCCTGCCGGTCGAGTTCCATCTCTAGGATTGGAGCCACCGATGTGTCCGCCCCTCGGACTGGAAACATCGTCTCCCCGGACAGTTCCCAAGAGGGCGTACCTGTTTTCATTAGGCACACCCAACTGGGTCTTCTGCACTCCATGATTTCTACCCTTTCTCCCCGTCACACACCTTGGTGCTTCCCGTAACCTCGGCGTGACTACCTCACTGTAGGCCCTGTCCATGAAACTCTTGTTTTCCCGGTTGGCCCCGAGGTCATCCAGCTACTTCTCCAGTGCCCCAACACGGTCCTTCAGGAGTTGAAGCTGGACACACTTACCACAGTTGTAGCTCCATCTGTGTCCCTGGGCTCCCACATTCTGCAAGCATCATACCGTCTCATCTGTCCTGTCATGTGTTCACCGCATCCTGTCCTCTTGAGCTCTTTGCGTATAATGTCTGAAGAAGGGTCTCAACCCGAAACGTCACCCATCCCTTCTCTCCAGAGATGCCTCCAGAGTCTCCAGAGTCCGTTGAGTTACTTCAGCATTTTGTGTCTACCTTGTCATATAATGACTTGTCTAAAGGCCAACATAAAGTTATATGCTTTGAAATGAATGTTAAAATCAGGCCCTATTTGTCAATGTAAGAGGTCCCAGAGCACTACTTATAAACAAATTTAGGGCCAGCCAAGTGCAGGGACTCAAACATGACTGTGTTTAGTTTTTTTTAGTTTTAGTTTTGGATTTAAAGATGCAACGCGGAAACACGCCCTCCTATCTACCGAGTCGCGCAGACCAGTGATCCCCACACACTAACACCATCTCAAACACATTAGGGACAATTTTACATTTATACTAAGCCAATTAACCTACAAACTTGTACGTCTTTGGAGCGTGGGAGGAAACCGAAGATCTCGGAAAAAACGGACACAGGTCACGAGGAGAAGGGACAAGCTCCGTACAGACAGCACCCGTAGTCGGGATCGAACCCGGGTCTCTGGCGCTGTAAGACAGTAACTCTACCACTGCGCCACCGTGTCGCCGCCGTATGTACAGTGCAATTCCAGCCCGATGCAAAATTCTTAACGTTCATTATAAATGCTTATTGAGAGGAGTGTGTCTGTTTCTCCAGGTGTGGGCACACTCCTGCCTCCCTCAGCGCATGCCCCTCTTGTCTTTGTCATGGTAATTATCTTTCACTAAATCTCCATTTCTTTCATTTCTTTAAACACTTTACGGTTTGTGGGAGCTTGATATACATCAATTGGCTTTTATGGTTCCTACAGAGCAACTTTGAAGGAGTTCAGATACACTCTGTTGACTGCAAAGCACTTGCAATGGGGAAGGCTCTCTACAAATGCATGCCTTTTTCTGCCAAAAGTCACAAATTAAAAATATCATCATATTTCACCCAGAGAGTTGTGAATCTGTGGAATTCTCTGCAGTGGAGGTCAATTCACTGGATGTTTTCAAGAGAGAGTTAGATTTAGCTCTTCGGGCTAATGGATTCAAGGGATATGGGGAGAAAGCAGGAACAAGGTACTGATTTTGGACGATCAGCCATGATCATATTGAATGGTAGTGCTAGCTCGAAGGGCTGAATGGCCTACTCCTGCACCTATTTTCTATGTTTCTATGCTTCTATGTTATTAAAAAAAATATATTTTTTCAGAAAGATTTAACTGGAACAGGAACATTTTGAACAATATTCGATGGACTATATTGTTGTCTAAAGTTCAGAACATTTTCTTCAAAGTACATTTATCTTTAGAGTTACTGTTGTGATGAAGAAAGATTTTTTATATTTAAAAATACATATATCTAAAGAGAAATTCTGTAACACAGAGAAGATGGACTGGGCTGAACGTAGCATTTAAGAGCCAAGAGACATCAAGACTTGAACTTGGAAGATGTTTTTTTGGAAGGAACAATATAAAGAAGATTAAAAACCTAGAGCAAAGTCCTGCAGCCAAAGATAGTTTACAGCCAAATTCATTTGAATACTAAGAAATGTGTTTAGTATGAGGTTGTGGGGTGATCTTATAGAGGTGTATAAAATCATGAGAGGAATAGATCGCGTAGATGCACAGAGTCTCTTGCCCAGAGTAGATGAATCAATGACCAGAGGACATAGGTTCATAGGTGATGGAGAAAAGATTTAATAGGAATCTGAGGTGTAACTTTTTCACACAAAGGGAGGTGGGTGTATGGAACGAGCTGCCAGAGGAGGTAGACGAGGCTGGGACTGTCCCAACATTTAAGAAACAGCTGGACAGGTACATAGATGAGACAGATTTGGAGGGATATGGACCAAACATGGGCAGGTGGGACTAGTATAGCTGGGAAATGTTGGCCGGTGTGGGCAAGTTGGGCCAAAGGGCCTGTTTCCATACTTTATCATTCTCTGGTTCTTTGAATATAACATGGCCTTTTCATCAAGTCAACAGAGATAAAAGTACTGCCTGCAGTTGAATAATGTGCTGGGAGGAATATAAGGTTTACTAGACCAAGTGCAGACCCGTTGGGTCTTTTTCCCAAACGGCGTTTGCGGGGGGGGGGGGGGGGGGGCGTGGGGTGTGAAGAGGGGAGGGAGGAGAGGAAACGGGATAGATTTGGGAGGGAGAGGAGAAGGTAGGGGGTGAGAGATGGGGAGAGAGATGTGGGGGAGGGGGGATTGGGAGGAGGGAGGGATGGGGAGAGGTGTGGGGGGAAAGAGGGGGAAAGAGTCGGGAGGGAGAGTGGAGGGGAAGGGGGGGAGAAGTGGAAGAGGGGGGAGGGAGGAGGAGAGGGGTAGCGGGAGTGATGGAAGAGGGACAGAGGGATAGGGAGAAGGGGGTGGGGGAGAGAGGGGAAGGGGGGGGGTAGATAAGGGAAGGGGGTGGGGGGGGACATGGGAGAGGGTGAGGAGGGGGAGGAGAGAGTGGGAGATAAGTGAAAGAGTGGGGATGGAGGGAGGGGTAGAGGGGTAGCGGGAGCGGGAGTGGTAGAAGAGGGACGGGGGAGTAGTGGAAGAGGGACAGAGGGGTAGGGGATGGGGTGGGGGGAGAGGGGAAGGGAGGGGAAGAGAGAGGGTGGGGTTGGGAGAGGCGTGGGGTAAGGGGATAGAAGTGGAAGAGTGGGGAGGGGAGGGGTAGGGGGTGGTGAAAGAGGGACAGAGGGGTAGGGGGGAAGGGGGTGGCGGTAGCGAGGGAAGGGGGGTGGGGGAGAGAGAGAGATGGGTGGGAGAGGGAGAGGGTTGGGGAGAGGGAAATATAGAAATTAAGTGCAGGAGTAGGCCATTCGGACCTTTGAGCCTGCACCACCATTCAATATGATCATGGGTGATCATCCAACTCAGTATCCTGTACCTGCCTTCTCTCCATACCCCCTGATCCCTTTAGCCACACGGGCCACATCTAACTCCCTCTTAAATATAGCCAATGAACTGGCCTCAACTACCTTCTGTGGCAGAGAGTTCCAGAGACTCACCACTATCTGTGTGAAAAATGTTTTCCTCATCTCAGTACTAAAGGATTTCACCTTTATCCTTAAACTGTGTCCCACTTGTCCTGGACTTCCCCAACATCGGGAACAATCTTCCTGCATCAGACAAATGCAATTCAGGACTTTTCTCTTCACAAGCAAAGTCAGAATGACGGTTAGTGAAGAATTCGAACAATCGCTGAAAGTTCAGATGCTGCGCGCGCCTCCTGCACCAAAGGGGGGGGGGGGAAGCGTGTGTCGTCACGCACAAAGATCTTGTAGCGGTGAGCTCCGCTATAAGATCTTTGGTCACACACTAAGCTCGCGCCTCAACAAACAGATGAGCGTCTTCTTGAATGGAGAGCACGTGGCTGCCTCCACAAACAGTCACCCGCACTGTGGACCCGCCCCCACAAAAAATATTGTGTGAGAAAGGGGAGGAGGAGGGTGGAGAGGGGGAGGGGGAGGAGGAGAAGAAGAGGGGGAGGGGAGAATGGGGGAGAGAGGTGGGGGGGAGGGGTTTGGAGCGGGTGTGCATGAGTCGAGAGAAGAGAGAAGGGCAGAGAGAGAGAGAGAGGCTGGAACAACAACAAAAAAGCTGGATAAACTCAGCGGGTGCAGCGGCATCTATGGACCGAAGGAAAAGGGCAACGTTTTTGGCCGAAACCCGGAAGAAGGGTTTTGGCCAAAAAAGTTGACCATTCAATTCGCTCCATAGATGCTGCCGCACCCGCTGTGTTTATCCAGCTTTTTTTATGTCGACCATCGATTTTCCAGCATATGTAGTTCCTTCTTAAAGACAGAGACTGTGCATGGTAAGGGAATGAGGAGGGAGAGGGGGAAGAGTGTGGAGGGAGGGGGAGAGTGGGATGGGAGGGGGAGAGGGGTGGGGGGAGAGAGGGGGAAAGAGTGTGGGTGGGGGAGGGGGGGAGAGAAGTGGAAGAGTGGGGAGGGAGGGAGGGAGGGAGGGGGAGAGGGGTAGCAGGAATGGTGGAAGAGGGACAGGGGGAGTGGTAGAAGAGGGACAGAGGGGTAGGGGAAGGGGTGGGCGAGAGAGGGGAAGGGAAGGGAAGAGAGAGGTGTGGTGGAGGAAGAGGGGTGGGGTAAGGGGAGAGAAGTGGAAGAGTACAGAGGGAGAGGTAGGGGGAGTGGTGGAAGAGGGACAGAGGCGAAGGGTGCGGGGGAGAGGGAAGGGGGGTGGGGTAGAGAGGGAGAGGGGTGGGGGAGAGAGGGGATGGGAGAGGGGTGAGGAGGGAAAGGGGGAGGAGAGAGGGAGGAGAGAAGTGGAAGAGTGGGCAGGGAGGGAGGGGTAGCGGGAGTGGTGGAAGAGGGGTGGGGGAGTGGTGGAAGAGGGACAGGGGTAGGGGAAGGGGTGTGACAGGGAAGGGTAGAAAGAGGGGTGCGGGAGGGAGAGGGGTGGGGTAAGAGGAGAGAAGTGGGAGAGTGGGGAGGAAGGGGTAGAGAGACTGGTGGAAAAGGGACCGAGGGGTAGGGGAAGGGGGTGGGGTAGAGAGGGAAGGGGGTGGGGGAGAGAGAGAGATGGGTGGCAGAGGGAGAGGGGTGAGGAGAGGGACACATAGAAACATAGAAAATAGGTGCAGGAGTAGGCCATTCGGCCCTTCGAGTCTGCACCGCCATTCAATATGATCATGGCTGATCATCCAACTCAGTATCCTGTACCTGCCTTCTCTCCATACCCCCTGATCCCTTTAGCCACAAGGGCCACATCTAACTCCCTCTTAAATATAGCCAATGAACTGGCCTCAACTACCTTCTATGGCAGAGAGTTCCAGAGACTCACCACTATCTGTGTGAAAAATGTTTTCCTCATCTCAGTACTAAAGGATTTCCCCTTTATCCTTAAACCGTGTCCCGCTTGTCCTGGACTTCCCCAACATCGGGAACAATCTTCCTGCATCAGACAAATGCAATTCAGGACTTTTCACTTCACAAGCAAAGTCAGAATGACAGTTAGTGAAGAATTTGAATAATCGCTGAGCGTTCTCTATGGCAACAATGTATTTGAGCATTGGGCATTGTGACATCACACGATGGAACGTTCACCAGGGGCTGGGCTCCTGCAAAGGCATATGTAAATGAATCCATTCCGATTGGCCATCTGTGAGCATTGGGCATTGTGACATCACACGATGGAACATTCACCAGGCGGCTGGGGCTGGGGCTGGGGCTGGGGCTGCTTCTATGGGTGAGAAGCCTGTTTATTTTTGAAATATTGTGGTGGGGGGGTGAAGGATTTGATTAAAAAAGTGTACTTAAACACGACGAAATGTAATGAGGAGCGGATACTTAGAAAGAAAAGCAAAATCTCTACCGAAATGGAAAAGACGTCGGCGATTCTGTGTCCGGTTTCGGAGTTGCGGTGAATCAAAGGAAGAAACGCAGCCGGAAGCCGTACATGCAAATGGATCCATTCCGATTGGACGTCCGCGAGCGTCGGGCATCGCGATTGGACGTCAGCGAGCATCGGGCATTGTGACATCGCACGGCGGGAACGAATCGAAAGGCAGGAAGGGATCCGTACGGCAGGCGGTCGGATGGGGCGAGAGTTTTAAAAGTATATAGATATTCTGGTTGACATATGTTCAGTTCCTTCATGTGTGATTCTGTGGAATTAAGTGTAATATCATTTACATTCTGATAACAAAAGCAGCAATTGTGGTGCATTTTAAAACAAAAGGACATAAGGAATACAGTTATTGGCCATATGGTCTTATAATCCTGTCCCACCTTTTAGTAAGATCATGGTTGATTATACACTTGAATATCCCGTCACAGCGTATCCCTCATATCCCCTGATTCCTTTAATATTCATATATCTATTCATCTCCGTTTGAAATGAACTCAATTGCTAAGTCGCCACTGCCCTCTGGGTAACAGTTTCCAAAGACCAATAACTTTTTAATGGATAAGTCGGCGCGTATATACCCGCTTCATCGGGCGTCACCAGCAGGACAGCGTACGCCAGCGTGTGACATGGCGCACGACATGATAAGACACGCAGATGTTGCCTGAAGATTTTGAAGATTCCAAACTCCAGGGGCGGCAGGGAGACACCGCACGTCTCTGCATGCGTCACCCCGCGTCACGACAACCTCTTTTCAGGCTGTTGCCGAAAATGTCACCCAAGTGGGACAGGCCCTTTAGTGTGCAGATTAATGGCAATATCTGGGGGAAGCTGATGATAATGAGGGTGAAGGGCGATCTTAGAGAGTTGCGTAAAATCATGAGAGGATTCGATCGGGTAGATGCACAGTCTCTTGCCCAGAGTAGGGGAATCTCGGACCAGAGGACATACTGTAGGATCAAGCTGAAGGGAAAAAGATTTAATAGGAATTTGAGGGATAACGTTTTCCACACAAAGGGTGGTGGGTGTGTGGAATGAGCTGCCAGGGGAGGTAGTTGAGGCAGGGCAGGCCAGTCAATAGACAATAGACAATAGGTGCAGGAGTAGGCCATTCGGCCCTTCCAGCCCATCTCTCAAGTATCTCTCAACGACCTGCTGTCATTTTAACTTTAAAAGCAATATTTATTTCACACCTGTTCATTTGCCAATGGCATTTAAACAAAAGCTCGACAGGCTTTATATAAAAGCAAACGTGTAACATATATTGTGAAATTGCATTTTGCATTCTTATTGTAAATGGGCATCAGGGTATTTATGTACAGGAAGGTCTACAGGAACAAGAAGAGTAATCTTGAATATCTCGCTGTCAAGTGCTCAACAAGTGAGCTGTGAATAAATGTGAGCTGTCTGTTAACTTGTCATTTACAAATCCAAGTGGCATTTTCATGATATTATCTCATCACATATTTGTAATTCACAATATGCCAGCCGGCCAAGTTACATTTCTGCTGTGCATAATTTAAAGCATTCTTCAGGAACTCGATTAGTTCCTCATTTTTGATCTCACAGTCGAAAAGACTGTACACAAACGACATATTTCAGTAAAACCCAAAGTGTTGAAGTAACTCAGGGGCCAGGCAGCACCTGTGGAAGGAATGCAGGGGGAAGCTGCTGTGTTACTCCAGTTTAGCTTACTTTAGTTTAGAGATACAGCGCGAAAAAGGGCCTTCGGCCCATTGAGTGCGTGCCGACTAGCGATGCCCACACAATAACACTTTCCTACACACATTAGGGACAATTTACAATTTTTTTACTGAAGCCAATTAACCTACAAAACTGACAGACACAAAAAGCTGGAGTAACTCAGCAAGTCAGACAACATTACTGGAGAAAAGGAATAGGTGACTCAAAAGTGTGAAGAAGGGTCTCGACCCGATACAACACCTATTCCTTTTCTCCAGAGATGCTCTGACCCTCTAAGTTACTTCAGATTTTTGTGTCTATCTTCAGTTTAAACCAGCATCTGCAGTTCCTTCCTGCACACATAACCTACAAATCTGTACATCTTTGGAGTGTGGGAGGAAGCCAGAGCAGTTGGAGAAAACCCACGCAGGTCACGGGGAGAATGTACAAACTCGGTAAAGACAGCACCCATGGTCAGGATCGAACCTGGGTCTCTGGAGCTGTAAAGGGCCTGTCCCACTTTCACGACCTAATTCACGACCTCTGCCGAGTTTGCCCTTGACTCATACTCGCAGCATGGTCGGCACGAGGTCGGAGGAGGTCGTAGGCAGGTCGTGATGTTAGTCGTAGGTACCCGTGGCATCAAGTAGGTCGGGGCGTTTTTTTCAACATGATGAAAAATGTCCACGAGTAAAAAAGGTTGTGAATTAGGTCGTGAAAGTGGGTCAGGCCCTAAAGGCAGCAACTCCACTGCTGCCCCACATTCTTTGTGTTTTGTTCAAGATTCCAGAAACGGCATTTTTTTGTGTATCTGTTGTAATTCAACTGTTTTATTCGGGCTTTTGAAGTTTGGATGGTGGAAAAACTGTCATGTACTCCAATATCAGATTTGCCACTTTATTTTGTGACCATCTTTTTGACATTGGATAATGGGTGAGCTCACAGTGGGAGCTCAGGCTCGGCAGGCCTCTGAGCTAGAGAATTGAATCTTCCTGTCCTTCTTTGGGAATCAAACACAATAGACAATGGACAGTAGATAATAGGTGCAGGAGTAGGCTTTGAGCCAGCACCGCCATTCACTGTGATAATGGCTGATCATCCACAATCAGTACTCCGTTCCTGCCTTCTCCCCATATCATAGAAACATAGAAACATAGAAATTAGGTGCAGGAGTAGGCCATTCGGCCCTTCGAGCCTGCACCGCCATTCAATATGATCATGGCTGATCATCCAACTCAGTATCCCGTACCTGCCTTCTCTCCATACCCCCTGATCCCCTTAGCCACAAGGGCCACATCTAACTCCCTCTTAAATATAGCCAATGAACTGGCCTCAACTACCCTCTGTGGCAGAGAGTTCCACAGATTCACCACTCTCTGTGTGAAAAAATGTTCTTCTCATCTCGGTTTTAAAGGATTTCCCCCTTATCCTTAAACTGTGGCCCCCTGGCTCTGAACTCCCCCAACATCGGGAACATGTTACCTACCTCCAGCATGTTAAATCCCTTAATAATCTTATATGTTTCAATAAGATTACCTCTCATCCTTGAAAATTTCAGTGTATACAAGCCCAGTCGCTCCATTCTTTCAACATATGACAGTCCTGCCATCCTGGGAATAAACCTCGTGAACCTACGCTACACTCCCTCAATAGCAAGAATGTCACATTCTGTAAGTATAAACTTCAAGATGAAGGATTGAAGGATTCAAGAAAAGATGAAGGATTGCTACATTGTTTGATGTGCCATCTTTGAAAGTATTAAAAACAAATGCTTGTCTGCTTGGAGGTAAAAGATGCCAAAATATGATTCATGAAGGCCTTGGCCAACATTCAGCACTAAGCTCAGACAATCAAAGCAAATCTACTGGCTACTGGAAACACCCTAAACACCAGGAACAGTTTACAGAAGCCAATGAACTTACAAACCTGCACGTCTTTGGAATGTGGGAGGAAACTGGGAAACTGGAGCACCCGGAGAAAACCCACGTGGTCACTGGGAGAACATACCAACTCTGAATCGACAGCACCCTTAGTCAGGATCGAACCCAGATCTCCAGTGCTGCAGGGCAGCAACTCTACCCTTATGCCTCGGTGCCGCCCCATTAGTCTCCTAATGTAAAGTGCGGTATCTCTTCATCGGAGGCAGTCCACTTGTGGAAAGAAGTTGGAGTTGCATTGTTTGTTCTTCCGCCCTTCAGTGCAACAAGTTCCACTCATACAACACTTTTAATGTTGCAAACCTTCCCTTGGCATATCACAGGAATGTCTTTGGACACAAACTGATCATGAGCAATATTAAGGGGCGTTGGGCAGCTAACCTAACACTTGAAGGAGGTGGAATGTTTAAAGGAGGATCTCAAATGGAGGAAAGAGTGCCATGAACATCAAGGGGGTAATCCCAAAAGTTGTGACCTTGGCACCCGAGAACCATAACACTGTTTTTATTTTATTCCTGGAGCATCGGAGATAGAAACATAGAAACATAGAAATTAGATGCAGGAGTAGGTCATTCGGCCCTTCGAGCCTGCACCGCCATTCAATATGATCATGGCTGATCATCCAATTCAGTATCCCGTACCTGCCTTCTCTCCATACCCTCTGATCCCCTTAGCCACAAGGGCCACATCTAACTCCCTCTTAAATATAGCCAATGAACTGGCCTCGACTACCCTCTGCGGCAGAGAGTTCCAGAGATTCACCACTCTCCGTGTGAAAAAAGTTCTTCTCATCTCGGTTTTAAAGGATTTCCCCCTTATCCTTAAGCTGTGACCCCCCTTGTCCTGGACTTCCCCAACATCGGGAACAATCTTCCTGCATCTAGCCTGTCCAACCCCTTAAGAATTTTGTAAGTTTCTATAAGATCCCCTCTCAATCTCCTAAATTCTAGAGAGTATAAACCAAGTCTATCCAGTCTTTCTTCATAAGACAGTCCTGACATCCCAGGAATCAGTCTGGTGAACCTTCTCTGCACTCCCTCTATGGCAATAATGTCCTTCCTCAGATTTGGAGACCAAAACTGTACGCAATACTCCAGGTGTGGTCTCACCAAGACCCTGTACAACTGCAGTAGAACCTCCCTGCTCCTATACTCAAATCCTTTTGCTATGAAAGCTAACATACCATTTGCTTTCTTCACTGCCTGCTGCACCTGCATGCCTACTTTCAATGACTGGTGTACCATGACACCCAGGTCTCGCTGCATCTCCCCTTTTCCTAGTCGGCCACCATTTAGATAATAGTCTGCTTTCCTGTTTTTGCCACCAAAATGGATAACCTCACATTTATCCACATTATACTGCATCTGCCAAACATTTGCCCACTCACCCAGCCTATCCAAGTCACCTTGCAGTCTCCTAGGATCCTCCTCACAGCTAACACTGCCCCCCAGTTTAGTGTCATCCGCAAACTTGGAGATATTGCCTTCAATTCCCTCATCCAGATCATTAATTGTAAATAGCTGGGGTCTCAGCACTGAGCCTTGCGGTACCCCACTAGTCACTGCCTGCCATTGTGAAAAGGACCCGTTTACTCCTACTCTTTGCTTCCTGTTTGCCAGCCAGTTCTCTATCCACATCAATACTGAACCCCCAATGCCGTGTGCTTTAAGTTTGTATACTAATCTCTTATGTGGGACCTTGTCGAAAGCCTTCTGGAAGTCCAGATACACCACATTCACTGGTTCTCCCCTATCCACGCTACTAGTTACATCCTCGAAAAATTCTATAAGATTCGTGAGACATGATTTACCTTTTGTAAATCCATGCTGACTTTGTCCAATGATTTCACCACTTTCCAAATGTGCTGCTATCCCATCTTTAATAACTGACTCTAGCAGTTTCCCCACTACCGATGTTAGACTAACTGGTCTGTAATTCCCCATTTTCTCTCTCCCTCCCTTCTTAAAAAGTGGGGTTACGTTTGCTACCCGCCAATCCTCAGGAACTACTCCAGAATCTAAAGAGTTTTAAAAGATTATTACTAATGCATCCACTATTTCTGGAGCTACTTCCTTAAGTACTCTGGAATGCAGCCTATCTGGCCCTAGGGATTTATCGGCCTTTAATCCATTCAATTTACCCAACACCACTTCCCGGCTAACCTGAATTTCACTCAATTCCTCCAACTCCTTTGACCCGCGGTCCCCTGCTATTTCCGGCAGATTATTTATGTCTTCCTTAGTGAAGATGGAACCAAAGTAGTTATTCAATTGGTCCGCCATATCCTTGTTCCCCATGATCAACTCACCTGTTTCTGACTGCAAGGGACCTACATTTGTTTTAACTAATCTCTTTCTTTTCACATATCTATAACAAATTTTGCAGTCAGTTTTTATGTTCCCTGCCAGTTTTCTTTCATAATCTATTTTTCCTTTCCTAATTAAGCCCTTTGTCCTCCTCTGCTGGTCTCTGAATTTCTCCCAGTCCTCCGGTAAAGAGTGACCTTACTGAAGTTAATAAAATCATGAGGTGAATGGTTACAGTCTTTTCCCCCAGGGTAGGGGGAATGTAAAACAAGAATGTACAGGCTTAAAGCGAGAGAGAGCAATATTAAGGTGGTCATCATGGAAGGTTGTTTATCAAACTGGAGGGCCCTCACATGCTAAACTAAACTTGGCCTCATCTATTCTACAGCACAGACACCGTGGGCTGGAGGGCCTGTCCCTTTACTGTACTGTTCTAGGTTCTATTTAATGAAGAGGCGTTGTAAACTCCTATAGATTTATTTATAAGAATGCCGTGCAACAGCATTCAAATCAGAAGCTGATGTCGCAATGCAAGTTTATGTGAATTTCTGGAAGCTGATGCCTTGTTGCACTAATGGCATGTGGTTCAACTGGGTTCCCTTATGCATTTTATTTTAACATACTGGAAATCTATAAATAGATCTTGCAATTTGGAAGCATACAAACGCATAATGTGTGTGGAATTTGTATGTGCAAATGTATCTTATGATGACTGTACTATTTTTACATTTTCTTTGGTGCTAGTGACAGCAAAGTGAGGGGTTGAATAAAAGAGAGGGAGAGAAAGAGGGAGGGGGAGCGGGGAGGGGGGGGGGGAGGGGAGGGAGGGGGAGGGGATGGGAGGGGGGGAGAGGAGGAGGAGGGGGAAGGGAGAGGGATAGGGTGGGAGGGGGATGGGGGAGGGAGAGGGAGGGGGGGGGGGGGAGGGGGAGGGAGGGGGGGAGGGGGGGAGGGGGAGGGGGGGGGGGTGGGGGGGGAGGAGGGGGGGTGGAGGGGGGGGAGTGGGAGGGGGGGGGGGGAGAGGGGGGGGGGGGGGGGGGGGGGGGGGGGGGGGGACAGGGGGGGGGGCAGGGGGGGGGGGGGGGAGGGGGAGGGGGGGGGGGGGGGGAGGGGGGGGGGGGGAGGGGGGGGGGGGGGGGAAGAGGGGGTTGGGGGAGGGGAGGGGGAAGGGGAGGGGAGGGTACATCAAAGTTTGCTTGCACCAAAGTTTTATCATTAAACTGATACAGTAATAGTCTTTTATCCAGCACTGCACTGTACAGCCTTCTCCAGTAAATGGCACCTCCACTACAATATTGGGGTGACACTGAAGGAGCATTTGGGTCAAATTTGGTCACACCGAGGAGGCAAATGGGCTGACATTGGAGTGTGTAGGAAGGAACTGCAGATGCTAGTTTAAACCGAAGATAGGCACAAAATGCTGGGGTAACTCAGTGAGACAGGCAGCATCTCCGGAGAGAATATCTGACATTGGGCAGCACTTAGAGCAACATAAGGACAGCACTAATGGAGCACCCATGGCAACACTGGGGCAGTGCAGTGGGAGGACCTGAACAGGCATCAAGACCAGTCTGAAGAAGGGTTTCGGCCCGAAACATCGCCTTTTTCCTTCGCTCCATAGATGCTACTGCACCCGCTGAGTTTCTCCAGCAATTTTGGGTACCTTCAGGCATCAAGACAGCGCTGAGAGAGCATCCAGGCCCTTAGAGAGTGCTCAAGTTGACATCAAATTAATGAAGTCATGATGCAACTCTATAGGACTTTGGTTGTTGCAGTTTGTGTATTGCGTGCAGTTCTGGTCGTCCCATTACAGGAATGATCTGGAGATTCTGGAGCGGGTGCAGAAGAGGTTTACCAGAATACTGCCTGGATTAGCATTAGGGTTTCAGCTACAGGTGATGGTTGGTCAGACTTGGATTGTTTTCTCCAAAATGTCAGAGATTGAGGAGAGGCTTGAGAGAAGTATATAAAATGATGAGAGGCATAGACAGGATAAACAGTCAGAACCTTTTTCCTGAGATGGAAATGTCCAACACCAGTGGGCATAGCTATAAGGTGCAAAGGGGAAAGTTCACTGGAGATGCGTTGGGGACATTTTTTACACAGAGAGTAGTAAGGGCCTGGAACGCATTGCCAGGGGTGATGGTGGAAACAACTACGATAGTGACTTTTAAGAGACTTTTAGATAGGCACATGGAAGCGTAGAGAATAGAGGGATATGGATCGTGTACAGACAGATGAGATCAGTCTAATCTGGCACCATGTTCGACATTGTGAGCTTGTACTGTGCTTGTCTATGTTCTTTATACCATGGAATGGTTGACAACTGGCATGCCAAACATGTGCCAATGATAAAACCTCTGTAGAACTGGTGTTTGACTTGGACTAAGTGGGCCGAAGGGTCTAGTTGTATCTCTATGATTCCGTCTGATAGAGTCATAGAGTCATACAGTGTGGAAACAGGACCATTGGCCCAACTCACCCACATCGGCCAACATGTCCACCAGCCAATTTTCCCTCATGCATGTACACCAACTCCCTTTTAATTATGTGTAAGAAGGAACTGCAGATGCTGGTTTAAACCAAAGATAGACACAAAAAGCTGGAGTAACTCAGCGGGACTGGCAGCATCTCTGGAGAGAAGGAATGGGTCAACCCGAAATGTCACCCATTCCTTCTCTCCAGAGATGCTGCCTGTCCCGCTGAGTTCCTCCAGCTTTTTGTGTCTCTGTTCCCTTTTAATTCTTCCTGCCATTAACCTACACTAAGAGTTGCCAATGTAATCATATGAGAACATCTCTGGGGTTGTGGTTGGAAACGAAGACACTCAAAGAAAAACCATGGGGATTACAGTGAAGTCATGCAAACTCCACACAGCCAGCACCCAAGGCCAGAATTGCACCTGGGCTGTAGCAATTGTGAGGCAGCTGTGCTAACCTCTGTAGCACCCTGGCAGCCATGATGTTGCACATTTAGTTGAGTATTGGTAGGTTCTTGGTTCCTTGGTCCTCCAAAATATTCCAAATTGAATTTAAACCGGAGGTGGTGAAGGGAGGGCTTAAGCCAGAAAGGGTTATTGGGAAGAAAGAGCTACTTTAAATTTAGTTGCATCTGGTTGGGTAATTATAGTTGGGTGGAGATTATTCCATGCTTTAATTGTGCGGGGGAAGAACGAATTGCTGTACACATCTGTCTTTGTAGCTGGGATCACTAATCGGATCGAATGCCCTCGTCTGCTCCTAATTGGTTTGGGTTTGGTGTAGGTCTTGTAGTCTATGTCGAGCTGACCATTTAACATTTTGTAAAAACAGGTCAAACGGTGAGCTTCACGTCTGTCTTGGAGAGGGTTCCACCCCAGAGAATTCAGAAGTTTGGTTACACTCACTTCTCTCTCATAGGTGTTAGTAACAAATCGAGCTGCCTGTCTTTGGACACGTTCGATGGAAGAAATGTTTTTATTTGTGTATGGGTCCCATGCTGCAACTGCGTAGTCCAAATGAGGTCTAACGAGGGTGAAGTATAGCTTCTCCTTGACAGAAGTTGAACAATGATAAAAGTTGCGCCTCAGAAAGTTTAGGACACCTGTTGCTTTCACCGTTGCATGATGAGTCTGGCCATTCCAACGCAGATCATTCTGCAATTTGATGCCAAGATACTTGGTTTGTTTGGATTCTCCAAGGGTGGCACCAAGTATATTGTAAGATGTTTCGCCTGGATTCCTCTTTCTGGTGACACGCATAGTTTCACATTTGGAAGGGTTGAACTGCATGCCCCATTGTTGTGACCACTCAACTGGAATGTTTCGAGATCTTTTTGGAGAGCATCTCCATCATCAGCTGACTTAATTGGACGGTACAACAAACAATCATCAGGTTCAGTCTGTTGAGTAATGAAATTGGTTTTGGGTGGCATCCAAATTCTTCCAATAAGTGAAAAGCTCCACAATCCTTCCCGGAATCATAATGGACTGGTAAAACAACTAAAGACGGGAATTTTCATTCCAATTCAAGAACTGGTCTGTGTTATGCAGTATAACCAGTCCATTAAATTTTGGCTGCCTGTTATATTAAATTAAGTCAGACTGGTCAGTAGAATAACCAGTACATCAACTGCTTGACTGACAATGGAGGTCGATTTGATTTGAATGAAAGGGAATCGCATACCTGCCTGAAAAGTCAAGAACCAGTTCTTACTTTCTCAACAAGGAAACCCAGACAAGGGAGATCACCTTTACGTGGATTTCCTTGTTGAAAAAAAAGATAAATAAAAGATGCTGGAAACACATATGTAAAAAGTGCTGATGAAGAAACTTTGACCTGAAACATCAACTAGACAAGTTGGGTCCGAAGCACTTGTTTCCGTGCTGGATATTTCTCTGACTCTATGCCTCTGTTTGTCTCTCCACGGATGCTGCCCGGCCTGCTGAGTGCTTCCAGAATGTTGTTTTTAGTTCAGATTTTCAGCATCAGCGGTATTTTGAGTTACAATCTTGTTTAGAGGAAGTGTTCCTCACACAATTACATCCAGCTTTAAGGGGGTTTCCAACTTTTCCAAAGGGGGAGCAAGGAGGAAGAAGATTGAACTTTACTGTTTTCCATCACAGTGAGGAATGTGGAATCCACTGTGGTGGATGTGTTAACTTTTATATGGTTGTGTGCCTTGTTGCTTTTCACTTAGTATGGCTGTATGGTAACTCAAATTTCACTGTACCTTAACTGGTACAATAAACTGACCTTGAAACCCTTGAAACCTTGAACTTAGTTGTTGCCTGGGAAACGGCAGGCAGTGAGGAGAACTTCTGAGAACATTCCGTATGATGGCACTTTGCTTGGGATATTGATAGAGATCAGGCAAGAGAATTAGACGGAATATATAAAGGATATGAATCATTTGCAGGCAGATGAGACTAGTCTAACTTGGCAGCATGTTCAACACAGACATTGTGGGAAGGGGCCTGTTCCAGTATTGTACTTTAGTTTAGTTTAGAGATACTGCATGAAAACAGGCCCATTGGCCCACCGAACCTGTGCTGACCAGCGATCACCCCGTACGTTAGCACTGTCCTACACATGAGGGATAATTTACAATCTTTACCAAAGTAAATTAACCTACAAACCTGTTTGTTTTTGGAGCGTGGGAGGAAACTTGATCACCCGGGGTCACAGGGAGAATGTACAAACTCCGTACGGACAGTACCCGTAGTCAGGATCAAACTCGGGTCTCTGGCACTGTAAAGGGCCTATCCCACTTAGGCTATTTTTAGGCTACTGCCAGCGACTGTCATAGTTGTAGCAGGTTGTTGCCGAGAAACAGACGACTGGACCCTCCATCAACATAAAATTTGAAATAGAATCATTACTTTAACAACAAAAAAAAACAAAGTCAGCACCAGTGACAACCTACGTTACCTAGCAACAACCAACGTTAACCTGGCGACAACTACGACAGCACCTACGTCAGGAGAAGTCAAGCTACGCTCATTGGCATCAAACCAACTGTCACCGACTGTCTCCGAAGATTTTTCAGCTTGTTGAAAATCCAGCGGCGACCAGGAAGACACTACGACTCTTTGGGCAACTGAGGAGACTACTCACGACCATACAGGCGTCACCCCAGCGACCATGTAGCGACAGCCTAGTCGCCTGTAGTCGCCTAAAATAATCGCCTAAGTGGGACAAGGCCCTTAAGGAAGCAGGACATGACTTCAGAATTAAGGGACAGAAGTTTAGGGGTAATATGGGGGGGAACTTCTTTACTCAGAGAGTGGTAGCGGTGTGGAATGAGCTTCCAGTGGAAGTGGTGGAGGCAGGTTCATTGGTATCATTTAAAAATAAATTGGAGAGGCATATGGATGAGAAGGGAATGGAGGGTTATGGTATGAGTGCAGGCAGGTGGGACTAAGGGGAAAAAAAATTTGTTCGGCACGGACTTGTAGGGCCGAGATGGCCTGTTTCCGTGCTGTAATTGTTATATGGTTATATGGTTATATGGTTATAAGCAACTCTACCACTGCACCACCATGCCGCCCTTTTCTATGTTCCATGTAAGAGTGCGGCAGAGAAATGGCAAATGATTGGGAAACAGGCCTGCATCCAGAGAGAAGCAACAAGTCAGCATGAGACAAGAGGTTACAAGTCTTATTTCATAAAATCGTACAGTTGTGGATGTTTACAGGCAGCAGTGTGGTCTACAGCACTGGAATCCCAGGTTCAATCCTGACCTTACTGTGTGGAGTTTGAACATCATTTCCCTGTGTGCTCTAATTTCTTGCTTCATTCCAAAGATGTGCTGGCTGATAGAATCTGGAGAGAGTTAAGGGGACCGTGGACGGAAAAAAATGGGAATAGTGTAGGATTAGTTTAGTTTAGTCTAGCGTAGTTTAGTTTCAAAATACAGCGTGTAAACAGATTGTTTGGTCCACTGGGTCTGCACCGACCCACGATCACCTGTATACTACTTCTATGTTATCCCAGTTTTGAATCCAACATACTAGAGGCAATTTTACAGAAGCCAATCAACCTACCAACCTGCACATCTTTGGAATGTGGGACGAAACCAGAGCACCCGGAGAAAACCCACGGGGTGAACGTGCAAACTTGGTACAGTCAGGATTGCACCCAGGTCTCTGGTCCTGTAAAGCAGCACCTCTATCGCTGCGCCACCATGCCGCCCCTTTAGTGTAAGATTAATGTGAATAGGTACTTGCTGATGGTCACGGACCAGGTGGGCAGAAAGGCCTTTTTCCTTGCTTATCGACATTCATACCGCTGGGTTGTAAGCTGCCCAAGCGAAATATGAGGTGCTGTTCCTCCAATTTGTGTGTGTCTACTAGTGAAGGCAGAGTTTCCAATGACCTCTCAATACTCCGTATAGACTAAAAGACTGAAGGGAGGAGCAATAAATTCTACCTATGCTTCCTAAGTCATGTAGATCAGGCCTGCGTTGTTAAGGGAAAGTTAATATTCTTCACCACTTTCCGTTCTTCTTCTTCTTCTCCTCCTTCTCCTTCTCCTTCTCCTTCTTCTTCTCCTTCTCCTTCTCCTTCTCCTCTTTCTCCTTCTTCTCCTTCTCCTTCTCCTTCTCCTTCTCCTTCTCCTTCTCCTCCTTCTCCTTCTCCTCCTTCTTCTTGGCGGACCACGTGAAGGTTGCAATCTCCCACCCACCTCTTTGCCTAATGGGGAACATCATAAAGTATCAATTAGCAATAAGGCGTTGTAATGTTTGCATACAGATCTTCAGTTTCCCCTGCCGTGTAATGAAGAGGCCTAAATATTCAAATGAAAGTAAGAGCCACTTTTCAGCCTGCCTATTTTGGGTTGTGGAGGAAGGAACTGCAGATGCTGGTTTAAACCGAAGATAGACACGAAACACTGGAGTAACTCAGCGGGACAGGCAGCATCCCTGGACAGAAGGAATGGGTGACTTTTCAGGTCAAGACCCTTCTTCAGATGGTTGTGGTTTGCGTTGGTGACCAATTAATGAATCCTTAATTGGTCTTTTACGGTGGAAATGAACATCAGAGAACATAAGGCAAGAAAAAGCCATTCAAAGAACATGTACTGCATATATAAACACCCTTCAGTGTGGCGTTTTTCTCATGTATTATATTGTTCACAGCGTACTATGTTTACAAATTCTGTTGTGCTGCTGCGTGACTCTTGACAAGTTTCCTTCTCAGTGGTTTCCAGTACAGGTACATTGCTGTGTGCCACTTCCTCTAATGGATTGTGTCAGACTGATTTTTAATGCAGCTTATTCAGGTAAGTTCCTGTAAATTTCCTTGCACGTTGCCTTCCATGTGTTCTACAGAGCAATTGCTGCCAAACACAAAATTAGGTGGTTTCTCATTTCATGTTGGAATAAAAATTAGCATACCATAGGAGGAGTAATCTGGTATATTTGAAGGCCATTGCAAAAGTTCTACTGAAAATTATTATAAACATTTTAATACATAAGGAAATTTAATTACGTGGTAGGCCAAAGAAAGAAAGAAAGCAAGGCTCGATCTAAGGAGATAAAGTATCAGAGAGTCCTCAACATTAATCATTGCAGGGTTAAAGTAAAAACAGAAAATGCTGGAGATATTCAGCAGCTCAGGCTGAATCTGTGGGAAGAGAAACAGAATCAGTGCTTCATTCCAACTAAGGGTTTTCATTAATTTTGTTTCTCAATAACATTGCTGTACTCTGGAATGAGCCGAGCTTAACAGCACACCATTTTGGTGAAGGAATTTCCAACCCTGCTAGTCCAAGTCATTTGGTTTCATGCTTATCAAAAGGGAGGAGTACTCTGCCTTCAGACAAGGTGCCAAACCACCATCTCAAAACCATACGGTGCACTTCAAAGAGCAGAGGAGTTCTTCCTGATGTCTTTGTCAATATTAGTCCCTCAACAGAATAAAAAGATCAGCCAAATATCCTACCTTCATCTTTTCAGCTTGTGAATTAGCCCGTTTTCTTTTGTTAGCCTGATTAAACTCATCGAACATCCCTTCGGTCGAGAGTTTCACCTGATTCAATGCTTGGATTTGTACTCACCTCTCATAGGTAACACATAACCTTTCAACGCAGTTTGATAGTCTTCATTTCAATTTATCATTGAGATCTGTGTGCTGATAGGCAAAATTGATTTGCTATTTGGGAGCACACTCAAATATCATCCATGTACCGGTCTAAATGATTCTTAAATGTTGCCATGGGACATGCAAAGGTAGCGAGATACTATCAGAGAATTAGCGGCGGCACGGTGGCGGAGCGGTAGAGTTACAGCGTCAGAGATCCGGGTTCGATCCTGACTACGGGTGCTTTTCAGTACGGAGTTTGTACGTTCTACCCCGTCGCCACGTGGGTTTACACCGGTTTCCTCCCACACTCCAAAGATGTACAGGTTTGTAAGGTAAACGGTTTGGGTAAAATTGTAAATTATCCGGACACATATGTTTTCATTTATTTATAGATATTGTTTATGACATTTTATAAATATTTGTGTTTTTGTTTTTTGTATGCTGTTTCACATTTGCTTTTTATTCTTTTATTCTGTCCGAAATAAATAACTAATACAAGACTTCTCCCGCCCGAGTTGCGGGGTCGAAGAGCTCCTGGAGCGGGGCCTGACATCACTGCCCCGCGCGGCTTGGAATGGCCACGGGACTCTGCGAGCGCACGTCGGGGGCTCTAACATCAAGACCCAGTGTGCGACCTTGCACCACCCGGCGTGGCTTTAATGGCCGCGGGAAAATCGCCATTGCCAGCCGGGGGCTTTGACTTTGACTCTGACATCGGGGGGGGGGGGGGGAGTGCAGTGGAGAGATAAGTTTTTTTGGCCTTCCATCACAGCGATGTGATGGATGTTTATGTAAATTATGTTGTGTCTTGGGTCTATTTGTTTGTAATGTATGGCTGCAGAAACGGCATTTCGTTTGGACCTCAAGGGGTCCAAATGACAATTAAATTGAATTGAATCTTGAATCTCTTGAATCTCTTACATAAATAAATAAATAAATAAGTTCCCTAGTGCTTAGGATAGTGCTAAGTGTACGGAGTGATCGCTGGTCGGCACAGACTCGGTGGGCCAAAGGCCTGCTTCTGCGATGTATCTCTACAGTCTAAAAGTCTAAGTCAATAGCAAGATATTTTAAATTAATTTTACTAGTAGGGATTCCTGCTTCAAAAAGGAGCGTGGATGAAGCAGGGGATTAGAGGAAGTTGTTTTTCTGACTGAGTAATGAAGAAAAACATTGACAAGTGGCTGGGAGAGGTTTACAAACTTTATGGCCACATATCTTACACGTATACCATCATTAAAGAAAGACAGATTCACACACAGTTTTATAATATAAACAGTTTTATGAATTAAAAATCACATTCTGAACTTTACAAATTCAACATTTCAGGTATATTTTTTATTACTAATGCACCTTATTATATCCTGGCCAATATTCTGTCGTTTTTAAAGGAGGGAGAGATCAAAGGAACTGGCCACATCACAACATTGTGAAACAGCTCATCAAAGTACAGGTCCTCTTGGTTCCAGAGCCTTTCTGGATTATCCGTTTTGCCGGACCAACGGAGGTCACTGTCTTAGGGGGGGCCGACCGAGATACCGGTCCGCAAAGCTGGCTGCAGATGTCGGCAATGGGAACGGATCTGCCGGCGCCGGTTACTGGAAAATCGGTGGTGGACCTGTAATGAATATCATTCATTGCAACCTTGGCAGTGGTAAGCTATCCTCCCGGATCTTTTTGTCCCATCTGCAGTCTTCAGCAGAGTTGAAGCACTCCTTCTTCCAAAGTCAGGTGGGACTATTCGGTTCTAGTTTGATCTTTACCCAATTGCAACCATGGAATCCTCCACAAAGCTCCTTTGTCATTAGATTCAGATTACCAGCAGGGATCCACTCTTCAGCATCTCACATGCCCACCAATATTTACTGATGTCATTCAAAGGCATAATATTGAGGTTTCATGTGTCCATTGATGACACTTCTCCAGCACCCTTCTTGGTTCTGTCTCAGATTTGCCACCCTGTGTAGCTGATACTGAATGGCAAGTCCACTACAAATAAATACAGTGAAGTGTGAAGCCATTCCCTTTGGACCCTGTCACTCATTCAACTCCCTGGCCATTCAGTCCCAAATCAGAAAACTGTCTGATGCTAACTTGGACATCATTATAAGTTCACTTGTGTCCCCGAAACATTGCCCAACCCTATCATTGCCTTGGCTCGAATCCTACTGGAAGCACTTATCCATGACCTTATTAGCTCTGGTTACGATTATTAAAATGCTCTGCCTTTATTATGCTACATGTAAACCTGGGCAAAACTCCATAACTTCAAAACTCCAATTGCCTTTAATTTTCTTGCTCCAGGTCTCAGGCACAGGATGGCACAGTGGTGCAGTTGGTAGAGCACCAGAGACCCAGGTTTGATCCTGACTTTGGCTGTCTGTGTGGAGTTCGCAGGTTCTCCCTGTGAACCCGTGAGTTTCATCCAGGTTCTCTGGTTCCCTCCCACATCCCAAAGACGGGCGGGTTTTCTAGGTCATTTGCCCTCTGTAAATTGCCCCTAGTGTGTAGGGAGTGGATGGGAAAGTGGGAAAACATACAACCGGTGTGAATAGGTGATTGATGATCGGTGAGGATCCGGTGGGCCGAAGGTCCTGTTTCCATACTGTATCTCTAAACGACATTGTGCTTGCAGCTCTGACAGCACCTCTGAAGAAGGATCTCAACCCGAAATGTTGCCTATTCATGTTCTCCAGAGATGCTGCTTGACATTACTCCAGCACTCTGTGACGTCAATAGTCTTGCTCCCTATCACTATCCATGCATCCCCTATACCAATCTCCTCGTTTTCTACTGTCTGGTTCGCTGCTGCCAGAATGTAAGAACGTTTGAAGCTTTGTCGGCACCAGAAACATCTTTGTGCACTGCCTAGGGGAGGTCTGCTGTACGATCTTACCGGATTGTATGCAATAAAAAAATTGAACAATCACTAGGTGCATGCGACGAGAAACTATAATTGAAGGTATCATTGAATTGAATCTCACACACCCATAAACCTTCTAAGAACTCATGCGTAATGCTGATTTAAGAAAGCCGATCAGTGGAAACCATGTTTTCAGCACCAAAAGCTCTGGAAATCACATCCTCCAACTATTCGTCTCTACTCAGCGGGTTTTTAGAGGTTCTGATAAATCTATCCCTTTGTCCGAGCCTTTGTTCGCCAGCCCTGATATCGCTGCCAAATATGTCACTTCTCAACAATGCTGTTAAATGTCTTAGAACATTTCATTACTTTAGAGGTGGTTCATTACTGCAAGCTATTGTTAGTGTTGCTGCTTCACAATTTCAAAACCAACTTGTAAAAGGTATCAGATGAGAGGGAGAACTAAAGGAAATTGACACATTTAGGACATTAAGAATACATTGTTAGTTGGGTGAAATTAAATTCTCTAAGGGCGTGGAGGGGGTAATTATTCAGTTAGTTTAACCTATCTAGCTTCAATGACTTCAGTCTTTGAGTTATTCCAGGATCTAGGCCACTTGTTAATGCCCGAGGCAGCATGAAATAATGGTGGTAAAATAATATATTTAGTCATTGAGCTTTCTATGAGTCACCGAACACATGATCCAGTTTCTCAGTGTATCCGAGACTTTTAAAGGGTGGCACCAGGTTTCTGTGATTAATGTGGTTAAAAAAAATGAAAATAAAGATGCAGGAAAGCAATGGGTGTGGGCTTAAAGTCAAGCAAATAAGGCGGTAGAGGTGTCACGGTGTATGGAGTAGCATCAGAGGCCTGTTATCATATTACGAATAACACCATTGCATTTGACATTTATTACATGCAATTATCCGATTTCTGAATTTTTAATCGCAGGCCAAACATATATTAGTAACAGATATTAGTGGACATTGGTTCTCCCTCCCTAACCTCACAAGGTCATAAGTGATGGGGGTAGAATTAGGCCATTCGGCCCATCAAGTCTTCTCCGCCATTCAATCATGGCTGATCTATCTCTCCCTCTTCACCCGATTCTCCTGCCTTCTCCCCATTACCTCTGACACCCGTACTAATCAAGAATCTATCTCTTTCTGCCTTAAAAATGTTCACTGACGGCCTCCACAGCCTTCTGTGGCAAAGCATTTCACAGATTCACCACCCTCTGACCGAAGAAATTTCCCCTCACCTCTCTCCTAAAAGAATATTCTATGACCTCTAGTCCTAGACTCTCCCACTAGTGGAAACATCCTCTCCACATCCACTCTATTCAAGCCTTTCACTATTCTGTATGTTTCTGTATATCCCTCATGCCATACAATAAAGACACATTGTATCTGCTCTGGGTATCTGAAGGAGTAAACCAGCTACTTGCATTTGCTATTCCCCTCAATGCAAAAAATATTTTCTATTTAATTTTTTTTTAAGCCATCAGGTCTGCTTCTACTGTTCCTTCAGTCAACCTAATGCAGATTAGAATAACAAGATGATAAAGTTCTCCCATAGCATTGTGCACGGATTTCTTCAAGCTACAGCATCTTTAATAATGGGTGAGCCTTGTTAAAATGCTCCCAATGATCTGAGTATGGTACATTATACCGGCAAGCTTAAAAAACGACAATTTTTCTATGAGCATATTGGCGACACGAAAGCGCAGCAGTAGAGTTGCTGCCTCACAGCGCCAGAGACCTGGGTTCGATCCTGACTACGGGTGCTGTCTGTACGGAGTTTGTACATTCTCCCCGTGACTGCCTCAGTTTTCTCCTGGTGCTCCAGTTAGTTCCCACATTCCAAAAACATGCGGGTTTGTAGGTTAATTGTCTTCTGTAAATTGTCCCTGATGTGCAGGATAGAACTAGCATGTTGGTTGGTTGTTGGTTGTCGCAGACTTGGTGGGCCGATGGACCTAGTTCCCTCACTGTATCTCTAAACTAAACTAAACCTCCACCAAAGCTTCAGGTTTTGGAGCACTGGTGATGGACTTTACATTTTCCTTCTCTCCCTTAGAACACGTAGGTTATCTCCGGGTGCTCCGGTATCCTCCAAAGACGTGCAGGTTTTGTAGGTTAATTGGCTTCTGTAAATGGTCCCTAATGTGGAGAATAGAACTCGCGTCTGGGATCATTGCTGGTCGGCGTGGACTCGGTAGACCGTAGAACATGTTTCCATGCTGTATCTCCAAATGGAATTAAACTGAATAAAACAAAGTCCACAATTTATCAAGCCAACCCTTCAATTTGAGAATGCATCCAAGGATTGAGCATGGAGATGGGAGTGGGGAGATTGCAGTGTTATGTCGACACGGATAATCTCACAAATGAGAGGAATTTATCTTTCTGTTCTTCGCAGTCCAAAGCCTTGGACTAAAACCTTTAAAAGCACACCCTAGCCTTGTCATTGTATTCTGCCACTGTGTTGGTATCTCCGTTCTTTCATTGCTTCTAGGTCAAATCCCTGGAATTACCTAACTAATCCCATCAAGGTTGTTTTTTTAACTTTCGTAGAAACATAGAAACAGAGAAAATAGGTGCAGGAGTAGGCCATTCGGCCCTTCGAGCCTGCACCGCCATTCAATATGATCATGGCTGATCATCCAAAATCAGTACCCCATTCCTGCTTTCTCCCCATATCCCCTGATTCTGTTAGCCCCAAGAGCTATATCTAACTCTCTCTTGAATACATCAGGACCACAGCAATTGCAGAGAGGACAAACTAACCATCTTGTTAACGAGTGATGGACAGAAAAAAATGTGGCCTTAGCAGTGCCAGCTATATCACGAAACTCCAATATATATATTTAAAAAATCGCCCTTGACAATTGATTCTCCTTTGCCTTTCACACGCTGTTATTCTCATTGATGGACTAACAAGGGCTAGGAACATCACAATGCCTTCCTGTATATATCGCAGCATGAAGGCCTTGCATCTCTATTCATGGGCAGTTTTACAATAGCTCTGACCCAGCTGGAAAAAAAAAGCAGACAGAATTAAGAATCTACACAGTTGCAATATATTATCGAAAGCACCTTTCTGCCTTAGCAACATCAGAGAAACATTCACTCACAAAACGGACATCATTTGGAGAGCCACTTGGCCCTGGGAAACCTCAGGGCTTTAAAACGTGTACTCAGATATATAGATTGTCAGTCTGATCACCGAGCCCCCTCGAAAGTTGATGACGGTGTTGACGGTGACCATTTCCAGATCCAACACGACATCTCGAGGTCCTTGAATTGGACGGGTCATCACCACAGTGGCACTGACTGGCCCGGTTTGCTGCGAAGAAAGGCAAAGAAAACAAATTTAATCACAATATCAATAAACTCTCTAACATTGCACAGAAATTAAATTATACCAGCTGACCCAGGAAGCAGTAAAATCCATCTGGATGAAGTTTAAATGGAAGCAGAGAGTAGAGGAGGAGATGAGGCTAAAACTGTGTGGGGGCTAAAACTGTGAGATTAAAACAGGCCCTTCGGCCCACCGGGTCCGTGCTGGAATCAGAATAAATTGATAACTATTCATAAGTTTGAAAGTAGGGTCACCAAATTTTATTGGCTGTATATCTGCGACATATCCAACAGAACCTAATGAACCATCCTTTTCTCCATAGATGCTGCTTCACCTGCTGTGTTTCTCCAGCACATATATATACCTTTCATTTTTCCAACATCTGCAGTTCTTTCTTAAACATCTTTTTCTCCCAGCTCCCTTATAAGATTTTGAAACAAATTGAAACTAAAAAGCTGTAGGTATTTCCTCTCCATGATTGGTTGCCCCACAGGAGTGACCAGTAAATGAGACGGATTCTGAGACACCCCCGGGCCATGCTAGAAGGCTGGTATCATTAGTTGGGAACGTGCAAGGTGTATGCGCACCCAGGGAACAGTAAAATCCTTCTGGATGAAGTTTAAATGGTTGTTAAACTGGTGGGGGATATATTCTTGTGCAGGGTCTTGTGCTTATGCTTCTTAAACCAGCAGACACTGGTTTAAACCGAAGAGAGACACAAAAAGCTGGAGTAATTCAGCAGGTCAGGCAGCATCTCTGGAGAAAAGTCATAGGTAACGTTTTGGGGTTCAGAGATCTGAAGAAGGGCCTCGGCCCGAAACGCCACCACTTCCTTCTCTCCAGAGATGCTGCCTGACCCGTTGAGTTACTCCAGCTTTTGCGTCGATCTTCGAGAGTGGATTCTTGTTGCTTTTGAAAAGGCTGAAGATATTACCCTTGGCTTCAGAAACACAGAGAAATGATAGGTCCGTGAATGCTGATGATCAGGAGGTCAAAGAGGGGAGGGGATAGTGAAAGGCAGCTGTCAATCAGGCACACTAGGGAGTCACATAAACTGCCTTTGAAAAGCTGCAAGAAGAAAGCCCTTCATTCCACCGAGTCCGTGCCAACCAGCGATCACCCCGTACACTAGCACGATCCCACACACTAGGGACAATTTACAATTTACAGAAGCCATTTCGCCTACAAACTTGCACGTCTCTGGAGCGTGGGAGGAAACTGGAGCTCCTGGAGAAAACCCACAAGGTCACGTGGAGAACATGCAATCTCCCTACAGACAGCACCCGCAGTCAGGATCGAACCTGGGGTCCCTGGCGCAGTAAGGCAGCAACTCCACCGCGGTGCCACCGCCCCTATTTTCTATATCATTCCTCAGTGCAGCTGTAGGATCCAAGACCTTACCCTCATGTAGAACTCTCTGCCTTCATTCCCAGACTTGATCTGGAAGATGTAGTAGGCTCCAGGGTACCGAGCAGTGGCCTGCATCTGGAAGATGTCTGAGGGTACACTCCTGCTTGACACAATATCCATGTATTTGTAAAGGATGGTGAACGGCTGATCTGAACAACCAGGATTATCTGCATGGCACATGCAGCGACTGCAATGTGGAGGGAAGACAATCGTTACTGGGTTTCACAATGAATTCATACAGTCATAGAGTGATACAGTGTGGAAACAGTGTGCCCTTCAGCCCAACTTGCCCACACCAGCCAACACGCCCAAGCTACACCAGTCCCACCTGCCTGCGTTTGGCCCATATCTCACCAAACCTGTCCTATCAATGTACCAGTCTAACTGATTCTTAAAAATTGCAATAGTCCCAGCCTCAACTACCTCCTCAGGCAGCCTGTTCCATACACCCATCACCCTTTGTGTGAAAAGGTTACCCCTCAAATTCTGATTAAATATTTCCCCCTTCCCTTAAACCTACATCCTCTGGTCCTCAATTCCCCTACTCTGGCCAAGAGACTCTGGCCAAGAGACTCTGTCCATCGACCCGATCTATTCCTCATGATTTTAGACACCTCTACAAGACCATCCCTCATTAAAGGATCACTAGATGTCTACGTTTATTTGAGTCACTAAGAATATCTGCATTTTCCTAATAGTTAACCAGCACATGGAAATATCCCCTCCTTGCAAGTTCCAATCCCCACTCTGTGAATGACTTGAAGGAATATCAAAGTTCCTTTGTTGGGACAGAATCGTGGAACTCCCATTCCAACAGTAACTCCAATGTGAGCAAGTTCATTCACCAGACAGATTTCAGAGATCCAAAAAGCTTCCCACCAAATTCTAAAGGGCAATTAAGTTCATACGTGATTGGAGCAGAATTAAGCCAGTTGGCCCATCAAGTCTACTCCACCATTCAATCATGGCTGATCTATCATTCCCTCTCATTTTCCTGCCTTCTCCCCATAACCCCTGACAATTAAGGATGGATAATAGATGTTGGCTTTAGTTTAGTTTATGGTCACGCATAGCAAGGTAGTGTGAAAAGCTTCTTTGTTGCGTGCTAGCTCGCCAGTCAGCGGAAAGACTATGCATGATTACAATTGAGCCATCCACAGAAACAGATGCAGGAGAACGGGAATAATGTTTAGTGCAAGATAAAATCCAGTAAAATCTGATTAAAGATATTCTGAGCGTCTCCAATGTGGTAGAAGGTGCTCTCTGGTTGGTGAAAGGACCAGTGACGTTTCCATCCTGTGTTCAAATTTAAATAATTTAATATCTGGAAAGAAAGACAGCTGACAGTGTAAACAAGGGACAGTCTTTTAAGCTTTAAGGTGAAAGAAACTTTAAAGGAAACCTTTTTTTTAACACAGCGAGTGGTGAGAGCCTGGTGCACGCTGCCATGGATGTGCAGGGAATGGAGGGATATGGATTATGTGTAGGCAGATACGAGTTGGTCTTGGCATTGTGTTTGATACAGATACTGTGGGCCAAAGGGCTTCTTCCTCTGCTCTACTGTTCTATGTTCTAATTCCATGATGCGCTGGGTAGAGAATGCTATGTCTGGCTGTTGGAAATAAACCATTCAAAGTCATTATATAACACGCAAGAAACACCAGAAAGCATCATATTCAACCTTCCTGTTTTTTCACGGGTTAGTGTTCAATTTCAGCTGACACACTACTTTTCCATGCTTTTGTCCACCAGAGGTCTTACTTTTCATTCAGTTGTATGTAAGGATCCTGGCATTGCACCGGGTCCAGACATTTGTACGTCCCTGGGATATTGATGCAGATCTGTTCTTCCGTACATGTGTTGTTACCCGTTTCGCACTCATCGATATCTAAAGAACAGAAAATCTCAAATGTTATCCACACGCCTTGCTCTGCCGAACCCGCCCAGTAAATGCATAAATCTATGAGCGGCACAGTGGCGCAATGGTGAAACTGCTGCCTTCTAGTGCCAAAGTTGGGTTTGATCCTGACTACCCGTGCTGCCTGTGTGGAGTTTGCACGTTCTCCCTGTAACCGCAAGGGTTTTCTCCGAGTGCTCCGGTTTCCTCCAATGACATACAGGTTTGTAGGTTAATTGGCTTTGGTAAAATTGTAAATTGGCCCTAGTGTGTCGGATAGTGCTAGTGTACGGGGTGATCGCTGGTCGGAGTGGACTCAGTGGGCCAAAGGGACGGTTTCCACACTGTATCTCTAAACTTTAAAGTAAAGCTTCCTGCTTCAATCAAGACCATGGGTTTGACGCATCTGGTTGTAGACCCTCTGTGGAGACCACCTGATACGTGACGGATGCCTACTCTAGTTGGAACTAAACACATAGCACTTCAGCTAAGACCGACACAAAATGCTGCAGCAACTCAGCAGGTCAGGCAGCATCCCTGGAGAAAAGGAGTAGGTGATGTTTCGGGTTGAGACCCTTCTTCAGACTACAGAGTAGATTCACTTCAGATGTTTCTCTGTTAACTCCACGTTACTGTTCTCACCTTTCTCCATGGAGAAACTCCAACCAGGAACCCTGCTGATGTTGCTGAGATCCTGTCAACTACTTTGGGCAAATTATTGCCCTTTCCGAGCGAGGTGTGCGAATCACTGAGACTAACTTAGAAGGAAAGATGGCGGCGTTCCATTCATTTGGACAAGGAAAGGTTTCTTCCTTTCCTTTAAGGTGGACATTTTCCCTTCTACCTAGATGATCTTTCCATACGTTAAGCGGTCACTCTAGTTTACGAGTGTTTCCCCGCATGCACAGATTGTTTCCGTCCGCTATCCAGCTCATCAACTCTGGCCGTCGACAACTCTGATAGAATTTAGCCCCTGTTTGGAGACACAAGAGACTGCAGATGGTGGAGTATGGAGCAGAACACACAGGGCAGCGCGGTGGCACAGTGGTAGAGTTGCTGTCTTACAGCGCTTCTAGTGCCAGAGACACGGGTTCGATTCCGACTACGGGTTCTGTCTGTTCGGAGTTTGCACGTTCTCCCCATGACCTGCATGGGTTTTCTCCAAAATCTTCAGTTTCCTCCCACATTCCAAAGACGTGCAGGTTTGTAGATTAATTGTCTTGGGTTTGTATACTTGGTATAAGTGTAACTTGTCCCTAGTGTTAATGGGGATAGTGTTAACGTGCGGGAATCGCTGGTCGGTGGGGACCCGGTGGGCCGAAGGGCCTGTTTCCGCGCTGAATCTCTCGCCTGAACTAAACATGTTTCCCTGCTTTAAATCCCGTTTCTCGTAACAGCTGCTCTCTCAATCCTGCATGTTGTATTCCTTGCCCCCTTGCCATGTGTTTATTTTATCTCAAACGTCCACATCTTGGAGCCAACAATTTCAGATCCATCTAGTGTGTGTTGTGTCAAGTATTTGTTCATGCAGTTGTATCCAGAATTTGCCTGTTAGAGGCCACAGCATGCACCTCTTGAAGAAGAGTCTGAAGCAGGGTCTCAACCCGAATTGTCACCTATTCCTTTTCTCCAGAGATGCTGCCTGGTGCGCTGAGGTACTCCAGCACTGTGTCTCCCTCTTCCTCTCATGTTGGTCCATCTGGTGATTCTCAACAGAAAGTCTGCATTCCAACCAAAGTCAATATAACCTTCTCCCACCACTTATTATGAGCATCCAAATAGTAACTCAGCAGGTCAGGCAGCATCTCTGGAGAACGTGGATAGGCGACATTTCAGGTCGGAACCCTTCTTCAGAGTCTGAAAACATGGATTGATAATGCTTTGGGTCAGGACACTTCCTCGAACTCTGAATCAACTGCCAGAGCAGGTGTGGACAACAGATTTGCTTATTAGTGATGCCGCATGTAAAAAATATTGTGTTCAATGTTAGTCATCCTGCTACAGAGAGGATGTCGTTAAGCTGGGAAGAATGCAGTGAAGATTTATGAGGATGTTGCCGGAGGGGGCCTGAGCTACAGGGAGAGGTTGAGCAGGCTAGGAGATTATTTATTTGGAGCGCAGGAGGCTGAGGGATGATCAGGTGTATATGATCATGAGAGGTGTAGATAGGGTGAATGCACAGATTTTTTTTTACTCAGAGTACCCAGGGAATCAAGAGCCAGAAGACAGGTTTAAGGTGAGAGGGAAAAGATTTAAGAGGAACCTGAGGGGCAACTTTGTTTTACATAGAGGTTGCTGATTATATAGTTGAGGCAGGTATTATTACAACATTTAAAAGACATTTGGACAGGTACTTGGATATGTAGAGGAGTGTGGGCGAAGCGTAGGCAGGTGGGACTGGAGTAGATGGGGCATCTTGGTCGGCATTGACGAGATGGGCTGAAGGGTCTGTTTCCGAGCTGCCTGACTATGACCCTACAATGACATGCTTCCTACTCACCTACACAACAAGCCACAGTTCAAAGGCATTTAGGGTTGGGCAATGTCAGGGCTAATGTTGTCACGGCTGTTGACAGGGACAACCGTACCATTTACAAAGATGAAAATAACTCTGAGAATGCCTGGAATTCACCCTAACCTCTTTTTCGGAGTATCCTCTTCTCTATGCTGGGCCGTCATGTTTCAAGAATTGCAGTGCAGCTCCCTGACCAAAGGTTACGCCCCCGGGGAAAGAGGAAGAAAGATTCTAAGGGGAGTAAGAGGCAACCGTGGCTGACAACGGAAGTTAACGATGGACTAAAACTAAAAGAAAAGGTGTATAACATATCAAAGAGTAGTGGGAAGCCAGAGGATTGGGGAACTTTCAAAGGACACCAGTGGGGCAATACTGGGTGAAAAGATGAAGTACGAAGGTAAGCTCGCCAAGAATATAAAGAAGGATAGTAAAAACCTCTTTAGGTATGTTAAGAGAAAAATATTAGTAAAGATGAATGTGGGTCCCTTGAAGACAGAAACAGGTGAAATTATTATGGGGAACAAGGAAATGGCAGAAGAGTTGAACATGTACTTTGGTTCTGTCTTCAATAAGGAAGAAACAAACAATCTCCCAGATGTACTAGAGGACAGAGGATCTAGGGAGACAGAGCAACTGAAAGAAATTTGCATTAGGCGAGAAATAGTATTGAGTGGACTGATGGGGCTGAAGGCTGATAAATCTCTAGGGTCTGATGGTCTGCATCCCAGGAGGTGGCTTTAGAAATTGTGGATGCATTGGTGATCATTTTCCAATGTTCTATAGATTCAGGATCAGTTCCTGTGGATTGGACGGCAGCTAATATTATCCCACTTTTCAAGAAAGGAGCGAGAGAGAAAACGGAGAATTATAGACCAGTTAGCCAGGCATCAGTGGTGGGGAAGATGCTGGAGTCAAGTAATAACGGAGCAATTGGATAGCAATAAAAGGATTAGTCCAAGTCAACATGGATTTATGAAAGGGAAATCCTGCTTGACTAATCTTCTGGAATTTTTTGAGGACGTGACAAGTAAAATGGATGAAGGAGAGTCAGTGGATGTAGTGTATCTGGACTTTCAGAAATCCTTTGATAAGGTCCCACACAGGAGATTAGTGGGAAAGATTAGAGCACATGGTATTGGGGGTAGGGTATTGACATGGTTAGAGAATTGGTTGGCAGACAGGAACCAAAGAGTATGAATAAAAGGGTCCCGGTCAGAATGGAAGGCAGTGGCGAGTGGAGTGCCGCAAGGCTCGGTGCTGGGGCCGTAACTATTTACAATACATATTAATGATTTAGATGATGGGATTAAAAGTAACACTAGCAAATTTGCAGATGATAGAAAGCTGGGTGGCAGTGTGAACTGTGAAGAGCATGCTAGAAGGTTGCAGGGTGACCTGGACAGGTTAAGTGAGTGGGAAGATAGATGGCAGATGCAGTATAATGTAGTTAAAAATGTGAGGTTATCCACTTTGGCGGCAAGAACAAGGAAGCAGATTATTATCTCAGTGGTGTCCGATTAGGAAAAAGGGAGGTGCAACGAGACCTGGGTGTCCTTGTACACCAGTCACTGAAAGTAAACATGCAGGTACAGCAAACAATGAAGAAAGCTAATGGCATGTTGGCCTTCATAACAAGAGGATTTGAGTATAGGAGTAAAGAGTGTCCTTCTGCAGTTGTACAGGGCCCTGGTGAATCCACATCTGGAGTATTATGTGCAGTTTTGATCTCCTAATTTGAGGAAGGACATCCTTGTTATTGAGGCAGTGCAGCGTAGGTTCACGAAGTTAATCCCTGGGATGGTGGGACTGTCATATGAGGAAAGGTTGGAAAGACTGGGCTTGTATTCACTGGAATTTAGAAGGATGAGAGGGAATCTTATAGAAACATATAAAATTATAAAAGGACTGGACAAGCTAGGTGCAGGAAAAATGTTCCCAATGTTGGGGGAGTCCAGAACCAGGGGCCACAGTCTAAGAATTAAGGGGAGGCCATTTAAAACTGAGATGAGAAAAAACTTTTTCACCCAGAGAGGGGTGAATTTATGGAATTCTCTGCCGCAGAATGCAGTAGAGGCCAATTCACTGGATGAATTTAAAAGAGAGCTAGATACAGCTGTAGGGTCTACCGGAATAAAGTGATATGGGGAGAAGGCAGGCACGGGTTACTGATTGTGGATGATCAGCCATTATCACAATGAATGGCGGTGGGGGCTCAAAGGGCTAAATGGCCTCCTCCTGCACCTATTTTCTATGTTTCTATGAAAGCAATAAAATATCAAACAGTCACAGAGTCATGGAGTGCTACAGAGCGGAAACAGGCCCTTCAGGCCAACTTGCCCACACCGGCCAACATGTCACCAGCTACACTAGTCCCACCTGCCCGCGTTTGGTCCATATCCCTCCAGACCCGTTCTATCCATGTACCTGTCTAAGTGTTTCTTAAGCGTTTGTTTAATCCCAGCCTCAACTACCTCCTCTGGAAGCAGGCCATTGTTAGCTGTGGGCTAGGTGAGAATGAGTAGAGACAATGAGAGTCAATGACGACTTTGAAGCTGGTAAGACTTGGGTGGGGGAGGGATGGAGAGAGAGGGTAACTTGAAGTTAGAGAAATCAATATTCATACTGCTGGGTTGTGGTTACTGGCTGAGATCTAGCATTGGATGAAACAGTTGGGAAGGAATGACAAAAAATGCAGGAATAGCATCTTGAACATCTCTGCTGGTCAGGCAGCATATCTGGAGAAAATGGATAGGTGAAGTTTTGGGTCAGGGCCCTTCTTCAGTCTGAATGCAGAGGTGCAGGAAGGGAAAGCAAGAAAAAAGCAGGGCAAAGCAGGACAGGCAAAGGATGACATCAGGCAGGGCGGTTCCAATAGACCGATTGTTGGCTTGCGATGGTGTGATCTTAAGAGGGTTGCATTGTTGCGAACTGTGGAACTGGTTACCCAACTTTGGCGGTTTGGAAGAAATGGTTGATTGAGAAATATCAGTAAATTTAACAATTTCACTTGAGGGCAGCTTGTATTTTAAGGCCTCGAATTCCACATTTGCTCCTTTTTGGAACATTTTTCACCAACCCTCTGGTGAAATACTTGCTGGGGTATGACATTTATCAACTGGGAGGGGAATAATGAGAACACATTGTTGGCCCATGTGACTGGCCCTGAGTCATAGTCATACAGTGTGGAAACAGACCCTTCGGCCCAACTTGCCCACACCGCCCAACATGCCCCAACTCCACTGGTCCCCCCTGCCTGTGTTGGGCCCATATCCCTCTCAACCTGTCCTATCCATGTACTGTTCCTGTCTAAATGTTTCTTAAACTTTGCGATAGTACCTGTAAAGGTAGTGAGATACTAGCAGAGAACACGGTGGGTGGGGGGGGCACGGTGGCGCAGCGGTAGAGTTGCTGCCTAACAGCGGCAGAGAACCAGGTTCAACCATGACTATGGGTGCCATCTCTAGGGAGTTTGTACATTCTCCTCATGACCTGCGTGGGTTTTCCCCGGGATCTCCGTAAGAAGTAAGTCTTTGGCGTTTCCTCCCGCACCCCACAGACTTACAGGTTTTCAAGTTAATTGGCTTGGGGTATATTTGTAAACTGTTCCTAGTGTGTATAGGATAGCGTTAGTGTGCAGGGATTGCTGGTCGGCGCAGACTCGGTAGGCCAAAGGGCCTGTTTCAATTCAGTGTCTCTAAACTAACCTCAACTCAACTCAACGCACAACTTAACCAAGTCATATTGACTGTCCTTTTACCTTGACAGCTCCTGTTGTCACTGTACATGGTGTAGCCCTCTGGACAGATGCAGTAGTAATCGCCCGGCTCATTCACGCATTGGTGTTGGCAGAGAAACTCAGAGAAGCTGCATTCATTGATATCTAGAAGGGAGAGTAAATATCCGAGTCAGAAACTGACACCCACACACTGTTTTTGTTGCACACTCCAGACTTGTACCAGCTGCTTGTTTTCAATTGTGTTGCCCCAGCCACAACATGTTTCCCTGCAGCATCGGAGAACGAAGGGAGACCTGATAGAAGTATATAAGATTACGAGATGCATAGACATGGTAGACAGTCAGAACCTTTATTTCCAGGAAGGAAATGACAGAGAACGAAGGCCATAGCTTTAAGGTGAGAAGGACAATATTTTAAAGGAAAATACACACAAAATGTTGGAGTAACTCGGCAGGTCAGGTGGTATCTCTGGATAAAAAGGAATAGTTGACGTTTCAGGTCGAGACCCTCCTTCAGCCTTGAGTCTCTCAATTTACCAAAGCCAATTAACCTATAAACCTGCACGTCTTTGGGATGTGGCAGGAAACCAGAGCACCCAGAGAAAACTCAGGCAGTGACAGGGAGAGCATGCAAACTCTGTACGGACAGCACCTGCAGTCAGACCCTGGGTCTCAGAGCTGTAAGGTGACAATTCTACCGCTGTGCCACTGTGCTGCCCTGAGCTAATTGCACAGTGAGAGACCTCCCTCGAGAAGTGACTCACACAAGTAGACACCCAGATGTAATCCTGGTGTGAGATGAAACTGCACCAAAATCCCAAAACTCCACTCCCAGTTAAGGGCCATTCAGCCCTTCGAGCCAGCACCGTCATTCAATGTGATCATGGCTGTTCATCCACAATTCATAGCCCGTTCCTGCCTTCTCCCCATATCTCTAAGAGCTCTATCTAACTCTCTCTTGAAAGCATCCAGAGAATTGGCCTCCACTGCCTTTTGAGGCAGAGAATTCCACAAATTCACAACTCTCTGTGAAAAAGTTTTTCCTCATCTCTGTTCTAAATGGCTTACCTCTTTATTCTTAAACTGTGGCCCCTGGTTCTGGACTCCCCCAACATCTGGAACATGTTTCTTGCCTCTAGCGTATCCAAACCCCTAATAATCTTATATGTTTCAATAAGATCCCCTCTCATCTTCATAAATTCCTGAGTATACAAGCCCAGCCGCTCCATTCTATCAACATATGACAGTCCCGCCATCCTGGGAATTAACCTGGTGAACCTACACTGCACTCCCTCAATAGCAAGAAATCCCCTACTTGATTCCCCTACTCTGGGTAAAAGAACTGTGCATTCACTCTATCTGTTCCCCTCATGATCATACACACCTCTATAAGATCACCCATTCACCCTATCTATTCCCTCTATAAGGTCACCCCTCAGCGTCTCGCGCCCCAAGGAATAATGTCCTCATCTGCTCAACCTCTCTCTATAGCTCAGGCCTCCTGGCAACATCCTCATAAATCTTCTCTGCATTCTTTCACAGAAACATAGAAAATAGGTGCAGGAGTCGGCCATTCGGCCCTTCGCGCCAGCACCGCCATTCAATGTGATCATGGCTGATCATCCAAAATCAGTACCCCGTTCCTGTTTTTCCCCCATGTCCTTTGATTCCATTAGCCCTAAGAGCTATATCTAACTCTCTCTTGAATACATCCAGGGAATTGGCCTCCACTGCCTTTGTGGCAAAGAATTCCACAGATTCACAACTCTCTGGGTGAAAATTGTTTCCCCTCATCTCAGTCCTAAATGGCCTAAATTTCCTGCTTAAAGACATTCTCCCTGCATCCCCACATCCCGACCCATTACTTCTGTTCAAAGGGCACTTGGGGATGGGCAGTAATTGCAAACTAGCTGTGACATCTACGCCCTATGAAGGAATAAATAAATACCTCCTCAAATTACTTTAAAGAGTTTATGTGAAACTGAAACATTTATAATACTGATGTCACTAGGATAGAGCGTTCTGTACAACCTATTACAATTTACGAGCTATTACAATTTAATAGAAATCCAAAGTATTTATGTTTACATTTCATAAATTATCTTTAATCAAACTACTTAATCAGACTTTTCTGGAGTTTGCCGTGTACTAAATGTCCGTCCCTTTATCCTGTATCTGTACACTGTGGGCAGCTTGATAGTAATCATGTATAGTCTTTAAGCTGACTGGGTAGCACGCAACTAAAAAGCTATTCGCTGTATCTTGGTACACGTGACGATAGACTAAACTAAGAACTAAACATTGTTTTCCAGCCTAAGAGTGTTTCTTTTATTCTTAATGCAAGGATAGCTGCAAGTTATTTAATTCCCTCAATAAACTCAAAGGGATAGAATATCCATCCATGTTGGAAAGAACAGCAGATGCTGGTTTAAAGCGAAGGTAGACACAAAATGCTTCAGTCTGAAAAACGGCTCTCATTCCTTCTCTCCAGACATGCTGCCTGTCCTGCTGAGTTACTCCAGCATTTTGTGTCTACCTTAGAATATCCATCTGATTGAAATCTTGTAAAATCTTGTAAAAAGCCAACAGTAAACTTTACACAGCCAACAGCGGCACAGTGGGGCAGCGGTATTGCTGCCGCCTTAGGGGCCTGTCCCACTTTCATGACCTAATTCACGACCTTTTTTACTCGTGGACATTTTTCATCATGCTAGAAAAAACGCCCCGACCTATTTGATGCCACGAGTACCTACGACCTCCTACGACCTGCCTACGACCTCGTGACGACCATGCCGCGAGTATGAGTCAAGGGCAAACTCGGCAGAGGTCGTGAATTAGGTTGTGAAAGTGGGACAGGCCCTTTACAGTGCCAGAGACTCGGGTTCGATCCTGACTACAGGTGTATGTCTGAATGGTGTTTGTACGTTCTCCCCGTGACCTGTGTGGGTTTTCTCTGAGATCTTCGGTTTCCTCCCACACTCCAAAGACATACATGGTTTGTAGATCAATTGGTTTGGTGTGAATGTAAAATAGTCCCGAGTGTGTGTAGGGTAGTGTCAATGTGTGGGGATCGCTGGTCAGTGTGGACTCGATGGGCCGAAGGGCCCGTTTCCATGTTGTATCTCTAAACTAAACTAAACTGCAGAGAATGTTTTAAGTTAACAATGGTTTTGAACTAAGCAATGAAAACGGTACAGAGGAATTAACACTTTAATAAATTTGAAAGGTGAGATAATTTTAAGGAAGCGTTAGTTGTAATCGTAACTACATTATAGCAGCAAATGAGGTCGGTGAAAGTCACAACTGAACTATCAAGTCCTGCATCCACAAAAACAGCTAGTTTCTAAGATGAGCACTGTTGTAGAGGGACCACAAGAGGGCGCTAATTTGTAGTTTTGCTTCAATGTTAATGGAGCCACATGGATGATTGTGCCAAATATTATCCATTTACAATTTTTTGAATTGATTTGGAAAGGTATGGAGGGATATGGGCCAAACGCAGGCAAAGGTGATGAGCTTCGATGGGTCATCTTGGTCGGCATGGACGGGTTGGCATCTTTCAATGCAGTGTGATTCTATGAGTCTGATTATTTTCTATTCGTCTAATTGGAAAATATCAGGGAAATAATGCTGTTATATCTGTTTCCATTTGCTCTCAGATTTGTATCTTTTTAACAATATCCTGCAAAATTCCACAGAGTGCTGGAGTAACTCAGCGAGTCAGGCAGCATCTCCGGAGAAAATAAATAGGTGACGTTTTGGTTCGAGACCCTTCTTCAGACCCGAACCATCGCCTATTCTTTCACTCCAGAGATGCTGCCTGTCCTGCGCAGTTACTCCAGCATTTTGTATCCATCTTCGCTGTAAACCAGCATCTGCAGTTCCTTCCTACACTGTAAAAATGCCCATTTGAGGGTGAAAGTACATAGCAGGACACACTATGAGCAAGACTCATCACCAATGTCTGAGTTGCTGCATCTATGACAAGTATTTTGTTTTGTTGAAATAGCAAGTATTCATGAGGAAACAATGAGTCCACATTACATTCCCTGATTAACCTAAGATGATTACCAGTAATGACTGATCTACTGTCCTGAGCAGAACACCTCCTCCGCTGGGTGCATTGTGTGCATTGTGTGCAGTTTTTGGTCACCTAGCTGCCCTTAAGCAGGAAAGGGTGCAGAGAAGATTCACAAGGATGTTGCCAGGACTTGAGGGCCTGAGCTATAGGGAGAGGTTGAGCAGGCTAGGGTTTTATTCCTTGAAGCACAGGAGGCTGAAGGGTGATCTTATAGAGGTGTATAAGATCATGAGGGGAATAGATAGTTTGTTTTTACCCAGAGTAGGGGAATGAAGAACCAGAAGACATAGGTTTAAGGTGAGAGGAAAATGATTGACTGTGATAGGAATCTGAGGGGCAATCTTTTAGACACAATGGGTGGTGGGTATATGGACCGAGCTGCCAGAGGAGGTGGTTAGGACATTTACTATGACAACATTTGGACAGGTACATGGATAACCAAGGTTAAGAGGGAAATGGGCGAACGTGGGCAGGGGGGACTAAGGTAGATGGGGCATCCTAGTCGGCATGGGCAAGTTGGGCTGAAGGGCTTGCTTCATGCTCTATGACCAATCATCGAAGGGTTCGATCCTGACCTCAGGTGATGTCTGTGTGGAGTTTGTACTTTCTCCCTGTGAGTTTCCTCCCATATCCCAAAGACGTGCAGGTTTGTAGGTTAATTGGCCTCTGTAAATTGCCTCCTAGTGTGTAGGGAGTGGATAAGAAAGTGGGATAACATACTCGTGTACGGGCGGCCCGCATGGACTCAGTGGGCTGACGGTTTTAAGAAACAATTAGGTACATGAATAGAAGAAGAAGTCTGAAGAAGGGTCTTGACCCGGAACGTCACCCGATCCTTCTCTCCAGAGACGCTGCCTGTCCCACTGTGTTACTCCAGATTTTTGTGTCCATCCTAGGTACTTGGAAAGGACAGGTTTAGAGGGGTATGGGCCAAAATGTAGGCATGTGTGACTAAAGGAATCAAGGGATATGGTAAAAGCAGGAACGGGGTACTGACTTTGGATGATCAGCCATGATCATATTGAATGGTGGTGCTGGCTCGAAGGGCCGAATGGCCTCTACTCCTGCACCTATTTCTCATGTCTACGTCTATGTCTACTGTGTACATCCATTTTACTGTTTGTTTGTTTCTGTTTTTTACGTAGCGGACTTTTAAAAATTGTTTATTATGGTGTTTACAGAAGTAATATTTTTAAGTATCTGTTGTGCTGCTGCAGATAAGAATTTCATTGTGCCGTTTCGGGGCGTTTGACAATAAAACACTGTTGACTCTTGAAATACAAACTCTAGTTCACAAATGTTTTTTTAAGCAACCTTACTTTGCCTCAGTTAGATCACAGCTGTGGAATATACTCTTGCATTGGAAAGAAATTCTACAGGGAATTATGTAATGCAAGCCAATATTTTACTTGGAAGTTAAGGTAGCTACATTGTACCAAAATATTTATCAATGATAGCATCATTTCTGTTTCTGATGGATGATTAATTTATCATAATGTTTGTATTGAGCACAGTCAAGTTTAAAGACTTCGACACAATTGGGTGTTATAATAATTGCTCAAAATTCTGACAACTATAGGTCATTGTGGCCTTGAGCAGGGTTCACACCGTTTAATCATTGCTGGATGCAGTGTCAGTAGACTATTTCTGTATACTTGCTAATCGGGGACGTGCTTAGGTATAGCAACACCTATTCTAGAATTTAGAAGATTGAGGGGGGATCTTATAGAAACTTACAAAATTCTTAAGGGGTTGGACAGGCTAGATGCAGGAAGATTGTTCCCGATGTTGGGGAAGTCCAGAACAAGGGGTCACAGTTTAAGGATAAAGGGGAAATTTTTTAGGACTGAGATGAGAAAAACATTTTTTACACAGAGTGGTGAATCTGTGGAATTCTCTGCCACAGAATGTAGTTTAGGCCAGTTCATTGGCTATATTTAAGAGGGAGTTAGATGTGGCCCTTGTGGCTAAAGGGATCAGGGGGTATGGAGAGAAGGCAGGTACAGGATACCGAGTTGGATGATCAGCCATGATCACATTGAATGGTGGTGCAGGCTCAAAGGGCCGAATGGCCTACTCCTGCACCTATTTTCTTTGTTTCTAATACTCTACTGGACTGTTTGTAAGACAAGAATTTCGCTGTGCGTTTGTACCTTGCAAATGTGAGAATAAAAACACCATTGAGCCATTTACTTGAAAATGTTGTCATGGATACAATAGTCTCTCGCACCCATCCCCCCAACCCCCCCCCCCCCCTCCCCCACCCCCCCCCCCCCCACCCCCACCCCTCCCCCCCCCCCCCCCCTCCCCTCCCCCACCCCTCCCTCACCCAAGTACCACATGCATAGTTGAACAAAAAGTTTACATTTATCTAACAGTTCCCATTGAAGATAACTACAATCACCAAGGGTTTGAAACAGTCCCTTTAAAGAGTCACCATCCAGCTGAATCTGCTCTGCATTTTCTCCAGTGCTATCACATCTTCCCTGTAGTGCGGTGGACAGAACTGCAAGCGGTACTCCAGCTGAAGTTTGACCCACATTTTATAAGGTTGGAGCCCGGGATCTATTGGGGGTATTCAATGTTCCAAATGACTTCCACCTTTTCCATGCAAAGTTTTCTTGCCTCCAGTCATTGTCATGCAACATGGTAACATGCGATCCTGCCCCTGCGTCCATACAGACCCATGCATGTTAATCCCATCTTTCAGCACTTGGCCTGTGGCCCTCTAGACCTAGAGAATTCAAATATTAATCTGACACTTTGTAACTCTGCCTCTGCTGCTGTCTCAGGCATATTCCAGAACGCTCACCATTCTCTGGGTGAAAAAGGTCCTTCTCAGATCTTCTCTAAATCTATGTCAAACTGTATCAAACTGTACAACTCCTTTCCCTTCTGTCGTGGGGTAGACTGACTCCCCTTCCCACTCCCCCCCACCCCCCTCCCCAAATCTTTGCACACCCCCAATCCTTTCCACTCATCACTTAAATTTCATGTTTCATGTATTTTGTGTTTTATGACTATTGGCAGATCAATTTTCCTCCTGGGATAAATAAAATTCTATCGTATTGTATTGTATTGTATCGTATGTCCTCTAAATTTGTCTATCTCTGATAAGGTGAAACATTTCTTGCAGTTTACACTAGCTACATATTTATAAAGGTATTATATATCATTGTATATACCGCAATCATGTCTCCTCTTAACCTCCCCCCACTCCAACGAGAATAGACCCAGCTTCCCCAGTCTCGCCCCATAACTTAACTGCTCCATCTGAATGGACATCTTGTTGAGTCTTCTCCACACTCTCCCCAGCACCATCAGATCCTTCCTATCATGTGGTGCAAGCAGCACTCCAGCTGAGGTTTGGCCAGTATTCCATGCATTCGGCAAGTACACTGACAGATATGAGCTTCTTCAAACTCACCGGCTGGCTTTTGGTTCCTCGGCAGTGGAGCTTCACAGACGTGCAACAGACATAGCCTTGGGATAGTTGCCAGTGACAGCTCTAACTCTCGCTGGCCGACCACAAAGTGCCAGTGACAGCTCGATTATACAATGCTTCATACAATAATCATTGTCTTTACATTCAGGTGAAACATTTGTTCATAAGTTCTAGGAGCAGAATACTCCGCCATTCAATCATAGCTGATCTATCTTTCCCTCTCAACCCCATTCTCCTGCCTTTTCCCCATTACCCCCTGATACCTGTACTAATCAAGAATCTGCCAATCTCCAACTTAAAAATATCCATTGACTTGGCCTCCACATCCATCTGTGGTAATGAATTCCACAGATTCACCACCCTCTGACTAAAGAAATTCTTCCTCATCTCCTTTCTAAAGGTACGTCTTTTTATTCTGAGGCTGTGGCCTCTGGTCCTAGACTCTCCCACTAGTGGAAACATCCTCTCCACTTCCACTCTATCCAAGCCTTTCACTATATGGTAAGTTTCAATGAGTTCCCCTCCCATCCTTCTAAACCCCAGCGAGCACAGGCCCAATGGCTTAAAACACTCATCATTTGACAGAGATGTGAAGGGTGTCGGGGAAATAAAGCCAGTTTTAAAAAGAAGTAAAGCATGCCGTTCCATTCCTTACCAGAGCAGCCCATTCCCTCTGAGTTTAATTCGTACCCAGTGTCACAGCGACAAAGGAAAGAGCCATAGGTGTTGATGCATTGTTGACCACAAGGATTCTCTCCAGAGCACTCGTCCACATCTACAACAGGAAGGTAGAGGATTGAATGAGGATCAGTCTCAGTACATCTGGTCATCTGTTCTATTATCTATATTTATGTCTTTTATCCCCTTCAACCTCTCCATGCTACCTGCTCCATGGTCGGATAGTCGGCGACTGAACCGTCTCCCCCCCACCTGGTTTGCCAGGTGAGGAGGGGGCTGTGGACCCCCAGCAGGACCAAAAACCAGACCTGTCAAAGGGCGGATGAGCTTCTGGCGAGCCAAAGGCCATCCACACTTCAGTAGAAGTTGCGATCACTGTCGTACACAGCATTGTAAGGAATGATGATAAAGCACACACACACCAAAATCCTATACTTCCAGCGGCGGGAGTCCGCAGGAACTGGAGGACAGAGATGTGTGGTGCGTCCGTCACCGTTCCCGTCGGAAACCAGCGCCACTGTGTCGTTAATGTTTTCAATGATGATGATGATGATGATGATGATGATAAATCTCTTTGGTAAATGTATGCCTTGGGCGATGGCAAAGATTAAAAAGTATATGTACCAATTCGGAAGAGAGCTTAGGCGGCACGGTGGCGCAGCGGTAGAGTTGCTGCCTCACAGCACCAGAGACCCGGGTTCGATCCAGCCTATGGGTGCTTTCTGTATGGAGTTTGTACGTTCTCCCTGTGACCACGGGGGTTTTCTCCGGCTGCTCCGGTTTGCTCCCACATTCCAAGGACGTACAGTCTTGTAGGTTAATTGGCTTCAGTGAAATTGCAAATTGTCCCTAGTGTGTAGGATAGTGCTAGTGAGCGGGGATCGCTGGTCGGCACAGGCCCGGTGGGCCAAAGGGCCTGTTTCCGTGCTGTATCAATAAAATCTCCAAAACGTGGAAGCCATAATATGTAACCTGCATCATATGCAAGTAAGATCTTAAAAATTGCGTTAACTGAAAGTTAAGCAAAATATGTATGAAGGAAAATAATCCAGATGACTGCACTAAGACACTGTCCTGTTCAAAGCACCAGAGCAGGTTGACAAGTGAAATGATAGAATGAAAGTGTAATGTTTGAAGCAGAATTCACATGTTTAATCGATAATGTTTTATTATTAATGTTTAATGTTTTATGTGTCGTTCCTAACTGTCACTGTATGTCATGTTGTCACATGCGGGCAGAGCATCAAGGCAAATTCCTTGTATGTGAATACTTGGCCAATAAAACGTATTCATTCATTCATTCATTCATTCATTCATTCATTCAATCAGATTAGAGCATTCGCATTCCATTGATGCCTGTGGAGTCTTGCTGTGCACTCATAGGTCACCACGTTCTCTACATTGCAACTTCAGCCACTCTTGTAAACCAGCATCTGTAGTCCCTTGTGTTTATGTCTTTTCTTCCCATGTACTTTACTGCCTGTAGAATTCTTGGGGAAGTTGTGAAAGACACAGCATAAGTGGCTAATCTGTTATTATTTTTTACTAAAAGAACAAATGTATCAGAGAGTGGTAGCGGTGTGGCATGAGCTTCCAGTGGAAGTGGTGGAGGCAGGTTCATTGGTATCATTTAAAAATAAATTGGATAGGCATATGGATGAGAAGGGAATGGAGGGTTATGGTATGAGTGCAGGCAGGTGGGACTAAGGGAAAAAAAGTTGTTTGGCACGGACTTGTAGGGTCGAGATGGCCTGTTTCCGTGCTGTAATTGTTATATGGTTATATGGTTATATGGTTATATCATGTAGTTGCAGTATTTAGAACCCGATCCTAACCTGCCACACATCGCACATGGCACAAAAACCTGTCGAAGAACATTGTTTGGCTTGGCTTGATTTGAATTGGGATAAATTGACAAGCTGAATTATTGGATGAGCTGGTGTCTCAACTGTTCATAAGCTCATAAGTGACGGGAGCCACTCTACCACTGTGCCACCGTGCTGCCCTATCTGTGAATTCAAATTATTACTAAAGCTAAGATAGACACAAAAAGCTGGAGTAACTCAGCGGGACAGGCAGCATCTCCGGAGAGAAGGAATGGGTGACGTTTTGGGTCGTGCCCCTTCTTCAGATAACTCAGCGGGACAGGCAGCATCTCTGGAGAGAAGGAATGGGTGACGTTTCAGGTCGCGACCTGAAACGTCACCCATTCATTCTCTCCAGAGATGCTGCCTGTCCCACTGAGTTACTCCAGCTTTTTGTGTCTATCTTCGGTTTAAACCAGCATCTGCAGTTCCTTCCTGCACATGATTATTAAAACCAGTGTGAGCCTCTTTTGGTGCATTTTACCAGTTGACGGAACTGACATTGAACTCTCCCTACCTTGGCACGACCTCCCATCGGCATTCAGGAGGAACCCGGAATTGCACTGGCAGGAATAGGAGCCAGCAATGTTGGCGCACAGTTGCTGGCAGTATCCATGGCGACACTCATCGATGTCTGAAGGGGAAAGCAGAGTTCATTGTGGTTCAGGAAGCAATGCTCAGAACATGAAATAATCAATCATTCACTTCATTTTTAATCCAAACATCATAGAAATGTTGCAGGACATGTGGGAGGCCATTCAGCCCATCGCGGATCTGACAGCCTACAGAAGAAAAATCCTGTCAGTCTTATTCCCCGGGCTGAAGAAGGGTCTCGACCCGAAACGTCACTTGTTAGTTTAGTTAAGTGTAGAGACACAGCACTGAAACAGGCTCTGTGAATTAATCTTCCATTTGCCTCTCCAACTCCATCTGATTGGCTTCATTTCCACTGCCATCATGAGATGAATGAGACTTAATTATGTTTTATTCTGCGTTATGGCACAGATTATGTTATTTTAGGATTTCTAATGGTGGAAAATGTCATTCATGATTGAATGCTACTCATTTTAATTAATCCCAATATTTACACTAAAAACCATCTGTTCAACTTTGAAGAAGGGTCCCGACCTGAAACGTCATCAGTCCATGTTCTCCAGGGATGCTGCCTGACTCGCTGAATTACCGCTGGTGGTGGAGCGTAAGAGCTGGTGCCTTACAGCACCAGGGACCCGGGTTCGATCCTGACTACGGGTGCTGTCTGCACGGAGTTTGCACGCTCTCCCCGTGACCTGCGTGGGTTTGCTCCGGGTGCTCCGGTTTCCTCCCACATCCCAAAGACATGCAGGTTTGTAGGTTACACAAAAAAGCTGGAGAAACTCAGCGGGTGCAGCAGCATCTATGGAGCGAAGGAAATAGGCAACGTTTCGGGCCGAAACCCTTCTTCAGACGCCATAGATGCTGCTGCACCCGCTGAGTTTCTCCAGCTTTTTTGTGTAACCTTCGATTCTCCAGCATCTGCAGTTCCCTCTTAAACACAGGTTTGTAGGTTAATTGGCTTCGGTAGAATCATAAATTGTCCTTCGTGTGTGTGGGATAGTGTTAGTGTGCGGGGATCGCTGGTCAGCGCGGACTCGGTGGGCCGAAGCGCCTATTTCCGCACTGTATCTCTAAAGAGCCAGAGTAGATCAACCAGCACTGGGTCCTGCCCCCTACTTCACTGTGACTACCTGACTACGGGTGCTGTCTGTACGGAGTTTGCACGTTCTCCACGCGTTCGCGCGGGTTTTCTCTGGGTGATCCGGTTTCCTCCCACACTCCAAAGACGTACAGGTTGTAGGCTAATCGCCTTGGTAAAATTGTAGATTGTAAATCGTAAATTGTCCCTAGGGTGTGTAGGATTGTGTTAGTGCGCTGGGACCGCTGGGAGGCGCTGACCCGGTAGGCCGAAGGGCCTGTTTCCTTCCGTGCTAGATCTCCAAACTAAATAAATGAAATTAAATAGATCAACTTCACTTTTCTTCCAAACTTCACAGAACAAATGTAATATCTCCACATAAAGCAACTTCCTCACCCCACTGAGCACTAATTTACTCTGTCTCAGGCCCAAGAAAACATTTTCCCTTTGTACACCCCCACTGGGAGACAAGTACCATCCTTCCAGCTGCAGGACAAATGACATGACTTTGTCCGCAGCTCAGAAGAGATCCATGGAGTTTAGGTGCCCAAGGTTCCTTGGTTAGATGTACCGACAAATCTTTAATGATAGTAGGTTTCCCTTATTTCCTAATGATCCAGAATGAGGTTATTTGGTCATCGTCTGTGACATTTCTCAGGGCAAACCTAACCATTCCATTCCCTCTGCAGATGGATCAGTCTGAAGAAGGGTCCTGACCTGAAACGTCTGTCCATTCCCTCAACAGATGCTGTCTGACCCGTTGAGTTCCTCCAGCACTTTGTTGTTTTTTCTCAAGATTCCAGCATCTGCTGTTTCTTGTGTCTTCATCCCATTCCCACATTTATTTTCTGAAATTTGTTCTCTGGCACTCATAATCCCACCAATGGGGCAACTAGTAGAGCTGCAAGGTAAAGTCCCCCAGCCCCAGAGACATGGGTTCAATCCTGACCTCTGATGCTGTCCTTTGTGTGTGTGTGTGCAATTCCCTTTACCTGAGTTCACTCCTTATGAGGGTACATTGACACTTACCCATGCACTGTCCATCTGCCAACCAGTAGCCTTCCGTGCAGGAACAGCTGTAGCCTCCCTCCGTGTTGATGCAGATCTGCGACGGGTTGCATTGGTGCGTTCCTGCCGTGCATTCATCAACATCTGCAAGCGGCAAGAAATTCAATAAAACACTGGTGATGCTCTGAAATAATCAAGGACGAGTCGCACCCCGGACACTCCCTCTTCACCCCAACACATTAAACAAAAGGTAGAGAAGTTTGAAAACTCCCACCTCCAGATTCAGGGACAGTTTCCCTCCCAGTTGTTATCAGGCAACTGAACCATCCTACCAACAACTAGAGAGCGGTCCTGAACTACTATCTACGTCATTGGAGACCTCGGACTATCTTTGATCAGACTTTATTAGGCTTTATCTAGCACTAAACTTTATTCACGTTATTTCCTTTATCGTTGATCTAGGACACTGTGAATGGCACAATTGTAATTATGCATCCATATGTTTATGTGATAGAAGCATAATCAGGCCATTCGGCCCATCAAGTCAACTCTGCCATTCAATCATGGCTGATCCAACTTTCCCTCTCAACCCCATTGTCCTGCCTTCTCCCCATAACTCCTGACATCCATACTAATCAAGAATCCATCAAGCTCTGCCTTAAAAATATCCATTGACTTGGCCTCCACAATGAGTTCCACAGATTCACCAGTCTCTCTTTCCGCTGACAGGTTAACACGCAACAAAAGATTTTCACTGTACCTCGGTACACATGACAATAAACTAAACTCAAATATGCTCAAATCGCCAAGGTCATTCTTCAATGGGTGAAGTCAAAGAGAAATAGTTTACTCATACAAACAGTGTCATGAGAGATAGGCTTCTTCTTTTTAATTTTTATGTAGCTGAGAAAACAAGGGTTTGATCACATTTAGCAGGAAATCTGAGCTGGCGGGAATGAGCTGATGAAACAGTTGTGTGTTCCTGGAGGTGATATCACCAGTGTAAAACTTGCCAAATGCATCTTTCTTGTGGGTGGCATGGTGGTGCGGAGGTAACGTCACTGACTTACGGAGCCAGAGATCCGAGTTCAATCCTGACTACGGGCTCTGTCTATATGGAGTTTGTATGTTCTTAACGTGACCTGCGTGGGTTTTCTCTGGGAGCTCCGGTTTCCTCCCACATCCCAAAGACATGCAGGGTTTGTAAAATTGTCCCTAGTGTGTTTAGAATGTGTGCTAGCATGTGGGGATCGCTGGTCGGCACAGACTCGGTGGGCCGAAGGGCCTGTTTCCATGTTATATCTCTGAACCAAACGTACATTTCACTCTTCCAGTGAATTATTTCTCGTATTCTTCGCCCCGTTCCAACTATATTTACATAAGTATTGCATGCACAAAGTGGGAAGATTCCAATGCAATGATTATATTAACATGTTTTGCCAGCTCTGGTTATTTCTGGTGTAATTGTTACACTATAATTACCCACTCCTGTGAGATAACTCAGATCGCAATTCCCAGATGGCCATTTATCTGATATTAAAATTTGGAGTAGAATTTATTGTAACAACATTGAATTCTTAAAGAGGGAGTCTGACCATCAGTACATGAATTTTGATTAAGGAATTACAAAGCACGCTATCCAAACACAGCAATTCACATGGGATGCAGGAAAACTAAAGATTATTGATTAAATGGCACTTCCATTTTCTTTTTCAGGAAAACAGCCTTGGCAGCAGGGAAAAGTCAGAGCAATTTAAAGTGTTCAGAATTAAGGGGCAGAAGTTTAGGGGTAATATGAGGGGGAACTTCTTTACTCAGAGAGTGGTAGCGGTGTGGAATGAGCTTCCAGTGGAAGTGGTGGAGGCAGGTTCATTGGTATAATTTAAAAATAAATTGGATAGGCATATGGATGAGAAGGGAATGGAGGGTTATGGTATGAGTGCAGGCAGGTGGGACTAAGGGGAAAAAAAGTTGTTCGGCACGGACTTGTAGGGCTGAGATGGCCTGTTTCCGTGCTGTAATTGTTATATGGTTATAATAAGAGTCCCAGCTCGAAAATCACTTACAGTATCTATGTTCTCCAGAGATGCTGACTGATCCATTAAGTTAGTCAAGAACTGTGTGTCTTTTTTATTCAGGACAATTTAAAGTTTGTGTTTTAGTTTGATTTTAGTTTATTGTTATGTGTACGGTGAAAAGTTTTTGTTGCATGCTAACCAGTCACTGGAAAGACAATACGATTACAATCGAGCCATCCACTGTGTGCATATACATGATAAAGGAAAACGTGAATAACATCTAATGCAAGATAAAACCCAGTAAAGTCCGATTAAAAATAGTCCAAGGGTCTACAATGAGGTAGATAGTAGTTCAGGACTGCCCTCTATTTGTTGGTAGGATGGTTCAGTTCCCAACTGCTGGGAAGACATTGTCCCTGAATCTGGAGGTG